>NW_006921731.1:5092937-5119829 GCF_000298275.1 Orycteropus afer afer
TGAGCAAATAATCTGAGAAGCTGGACTATATGAAGAAGAACATGGCATCAGAATTGGAGGAAGACTCACTAACAACCTGCAATATGAAGATGACACAAGCTTATTTGGTAAAAGTGAAGAAAACTTGTAGCATTTATTGATGAATATCAAAGACTACAGCCTTAACTATGAATTACATCTGAACACAAAGAAAAAAAAAAATATAAATCCTAACAATTGGATCAGTAAGCAACATCATGATAAATGGAGAAAATATTGACATTGTCAAGGATTTCATTTTACTTGGATCCACAATCAACACCCATGGAAATGACAATTAAGAAATCAAATTACACATTGCATTGGGTTGTTGTTGTTGTTGTTATGTGCCGGTGAGTCATACCTGATTCATAGTGACCCCTTCTTGGGTTTCCCAGGCAGTGTCACTACAAAAGTAGATTGCCACATCTTCCTTCCGAGGAGTGGCTGGTGGGTTTGAACCATCAGAGAGTCTGGTTAGCAATCAAATACCTTAGGCACCATGCCACCAGAGCTCCCTTGCATTGGGTAAATATACTGAAATAGACCTCTTTAATGTGTTATAAAGCAAAGATATCACTTTGACGACTGAGGTACACCTGACCCTAGCTATGGTATTTTCAATTACATCATATGCATGCAAAAAGTGAGTAATGAATAAAGAATGCCAAAGAAAAATTGAGGTCTTCAAATTATGGTGTTGGTGAAGAATATTGAATAGACTGCCAGAAAACTGAGCAAATCTGTCTTGGAAGAAGTACAGCTGGTATACTCCTTAGAAGTGAGGCCGATGAGACTTTGTCTCACATACTCTGGACATATTACCAGGAGAGACCTGTCCCTGGAGAAGGATATTGTGCTTTGTAAAATAGATGGTCAGTGATAAAAAAGGAAGACCCTCAACAAGACAGACTGTGATACTGGCTACAACAATGAGCTCAAGCATAGCAACTTTTATGAAGATGTCACAGGACCAGACACTGTTTCATTCTTTGTACACAGGGTCATTACAAGTTGGAATCAATTCAGTGGTGCCTAACAACAACTACAACAACTTGTCTCTGCTTACCAAGAGTAAAACTGTAAGAAGTTAAACTAAAGCTCAGAGAAGAAACAACCCTACATGGACCATGACCTCATCTGCCCTGAGACCAGAAGAACTAGTGGCTACCACCATTGACCACTCTGACTGGGGACACAATAATTGGTCCTGGATGGAGTGCAAAAAAAAAAAAATTGGAACAGAACTAAAACTCTTCAAAAAAAGGAAAAAATATCAGGGTTCACTGAGACTATTGCCTCAGACACTCTTTAAACCTAGAACTGAGCCTATCACCTGAGGTCACTTTTTAGTGAAATAACAAAGTGGTACACAGAATAAAAGATATTCCCCTTAAGATTGGTGATCTACGTAAAAATCATCATTATGAAACCAAAAAGTGAACAATTACTCAAAAGCAAAGATGATAAGATGGCAAGGAAGTAGAGTACTGGAAACAGAAGAAACAGAACAGAATTAAAATATGTAATTAATGTCAATGAACAATTTGTGTCGAAATTGTCAGACAGAAGCCAACTTATTGTGTACACTTTTACCAAAAATGCTATAAAATATTATTTTTTATTTATTAAATTTTACCTATCTAAAAACATCCCCTCCCCTCCCCTCTCATCCCTGGTAACCAATAAAGAAAATTTCCTTCCATATATAAACCTTTCTTTGACTTTTTACAATAATGGAGCAATCTTTCTGTGATTGACTTATATTACTCAGCATAATGTCCTCCAAGTTCATCCACGTTAAGCGGTGTTTTGCAGATTCTATGTTATTCTTTAGGGTTGCGTAGTATTCCATTATGTGTATGTACCATAGTTTGATTATCCATTCTTCAGTTGATAGACTAAGATATTATTTTTAAAAAATAAAAAACCCAGTGGAGTAAGCTCTACCCTGATACACATGAGGTTGCCATGAGTTGGAGTCCACTTGACAGCAAACAGGACTACCATGTTTATTAGAATTATTTATCTTTGCATCTTGCACAGTGTGCATAGTACAACATCTGTCTAGCATACCAAACCAGAAAAACTCACTGCCATTGAGTCAATTTCTACTCGTAGTGACCCCATTTGGATTTCTGAGGGGGTAAATCTTTATGGAAGTAGATTGCCCAGTCTTCCTTCCACTGAGTGGCTGGTGGGTTTGAATTGTCAGCCTTTTGCTTAGCAGTCAAATGCCTTAAACACTACACACCAGAGCTCCTTATCTAGCATGCCAAAAAAAAAAAAAAAAAAAAAACTCACTGCTGTGAAGTCAATTAGACTCATAGTGACCCCTCCTTGGGTTTCCGAGACAGTATCCTTATGGAAGCAGTAGACCATAAATTTATATTTGTTAATTAAATAATAAAGCAGTGAAGCAGAGCAGCACATTTTGTTTTCCTAACCTGTATTTGAACAATGGACTTTTCCAGCACACACAGAAATATTGCTAAACCACTCATCCTTAAGATGTCTCATAATGTAAATATAAACTGCAAGTCATCCTCCATCTGCTCTGGGAGCAATATAAAATTTGTCATTTTCCTGAGAAGTTCAAAGGCACAAAAACCTGAGTTAGGTATCTTTCTTTTCCTTTGATCTACTTAGAACATGCCTGAAAGGGCATACTAGCTACACTTAGCATTTCCATAGGAGTAGTGTATTTTCAAGCCATGCCAAGCACCCTTTACCTTTCTCCCAGTTATCCTCCACACCGTGCCAGAGTGAGCCTTATAAAACCAAGAGAGGACACCTCTGCTCAAACTCCCTTGATAACTGCCCATATCCTGCTGTAAAATATGGTTTACAAGGCTGCTTATAGTCTGCCAGGGCCAGCTGTCTAGTCTCACCACCCAGCAAGTTAAAATCTAGCCAAGGTAACTTCCTGTAATTCCTCTGAAGGATGGTTCCTGTTTATATGCTATTGTCCACACCCATTACTCTGCAAGGAGTGCCTGTCCCTGTTCTTCCTTTTTACCTGGTAAATATCTAGTCACTTTCCAAGATTCAACTTAACATTCACCAAGAAGCCTTGCTTACCCACATACCCTCAATCAGGTAAAACTTGTAATTTCTTCTTCTGATTCTCCCCCAAAACTCTATTGTAACATCTATGGCACAAGTCCCACAACATTCAAGTGGTCTATACCAAACTTTTTTTTTTTTTTTTTGATTTGGGTGAAAATGTACAGAGCAAATTCACTTTCCATACAGCAGTTCACAAATACTTTGTCTCATGACATTGACTACAATTTACCACAATGCAACAGCTCCCCTCCCACTTCCTCCCAATGGTTACCTCTTCCCTGTGTCCTTCCCTCTATGAGCTCCTGTTGCCTGAGCTGTTTCCCTGTGCATAAGCAGCCCTTCTTTCTCCCATGATTGTTCTCTCCGAGGAGTGTATCTACCTCAGGTAAGTGTTCAACTAATATGTCTATCTTTTGTTTGGCTAGAAGGCACAGGTGTGGGTTCAATTCCAGACCTGAAGGATAACTAGGGGCCATAGTCTCAGTGGTTCCACCTGGCTCTATCAGACCAGCAAACCTGGTTCCCCCTTTCAAACCAAAATATTTCTTAATTCAAGCCAAGCTCAAACGTAAATGGCATCCAAAGTAAGGGGATTCTCTACTATTCCCATGGAATTCCACTTTATACAGCACAACTTAGTCTCTTCTCTCCTGATTTTCCTTCCTGAATCCATCCCTCTGTCCCTACTCTGGTTCCTGACTCCATCACCCCTACCCCCTACTCTCTGTGATTAAGAGCTGTGAGACCTCTGGCCTCAGGAGCCCTAGGCTGACAATGGTCAAGCCTCATATTTCACTAAACAAGCTCTCTTTTGAGTTTTGATCAAGTTACTTAACTTTAGGTTAGCATTCTTAGCCATAAATAAAAATAGCAAAAATGCCCACTTCATAGTATAATGTTGTTGTTATGTGCCATCAAGTCAGATCTGACTCATAGTGACCCCTCCTTTGGTTTCCAAGACAGTATCACTACAGAAGTAGATTGCCCAACCTTCCTTCTAAGGAGTGGCTGGTGGGCTTGAACTGCCAGCCTTCTGGTTAGCAATCAAGTGCCTTAGGCACTACACTACCAGAGCCCCTTCATAGTATAATAATAAGTGTTAAATAAGGAGATATATATATATATATATATATAATTGAAATAGTGTCTATCACATAAGTGATCAATAAATGTTAGGTATTATTTGTTTTGCAGTTCCTGGATGATGGAAATGGTTAAGTCTCCAGCTATTAACTGAAATTTTGATGGTTTAAAACCAAGAGGCACCTCAGAAGAAAAGTATGACAATCAACTTCTGAACAATCATAACCACTGAAAACCTATGGATTATAGCTTTGCTCTACACTAATAGGATTCCATGAAGTGGAATCAACTTGATGGTAACTGGCTATTATTTGTTTCATTGTTATCTTATTAGTAATAATCATCATACTAGATAGAATAAATACTGATCATATCTCACATGATAACTTCCATAGATTATTATGCTAGAAGTCACCCTGCCTCCACTAAGAGTGAGGATGGAAGAAAATGGAAAAATTAAAAACAGGATTGGTATAGGACTCTATTGAACCACATATTTATGTGTTATTGTAGGTGTCCTGCTCCCCCAAACTATATGTCCAATAGCTTGTGAGGTCCTAAAGGAAAGGTCTATGTCTTGCCCTTTGCTATATCTCTAGTGCCTAGCATGATAACATATTAAAGATAGGGGCTCAGTAAATATTTGTTCTATTTAATAGGAACACTCAGACATCAAACTGCCTCTACCTAACACTAGTACAAGTAAACAATTACCAAGATAAACAAAGACAGAAGGCTTCAGTCATGAATTGGTTATTTATTATGTGTCGAGTGCTGTTACATTGGCTAGTCTTTTATTCCTATCTCCCAAGGAAGCTTTGGTGGTATAGTGCCTAAGGCATTTGACTGCTAACCAGGAGGTTTTGACTCCTCGGATCAACTGGACAACAGTGATTTTTTTAATTTCACAGAAGTACTAAGAGTCCTTAAACAAGAACTTAAGAACTCAGCTAAGGAAATCAACTTGAAATTTGAATATGGGCCAGTAAATCTTCACCCCAACCCTTCTATGATCATTTTCACTCTTGTTTTTGGTGCCCAGCACATAATAGGTGCATTAGTTGAATGACTCCGTTGTTGTTGTTGTTATCTGCCATTGAGTCGGACCCAACACAGAGTGAGCCCTCCTTGGATTTCCAAAGCAGTATCACTACAGAAGTAGATTGCCCAACCTTCCTTCCGAGGAGTGGTTAGTGGGTTTGAACCTACAGCCTTCTGGTTAGCACTCAAGTGCCTTAGGTACTATGCTACCAGAGGTCCTGATGACAGATACTATCAATTCTGCAAGAGTTGTAAACTATTGAGTCGAGAAACACAAGAGCAGAGAATTCCAGAAAGGGACCACTTTCCATGTGGTTCTGCACACTTCCTGTTCTGTTTACTTAGTGTCACTCTGACAAGAATATACCACAAATGGGATGGCTTGAACAAACAGGAGTTTATTCTCTTACAGTCTGGAGGCTTTAAGTCCCAGTTCAAAGTGTCAGGCTATGGGGCTGGGTGAAAGCCCCTCAACCTTGGACTTCAACTCTGCCTCCTGATCCTGGCCCACTGAAGCTAGAGGCTTTTCTTTACTCAGGCAGATACTGGCTGCTGAGTCTGACAAGCCAAAGGTTGACAAGTAAAAAGGCAAAGTCCTGATGTTACCAAACCACACGACAGGCCATTAATTCAAGTCCATTGAAAGTTCCAAGGTCAGCAGAGCATGGCAGGCTACTGAACAACAACATGGCTACATGCAGCGTTCAAGCATGCCATAAGTTAGAGACCATTCCCCAAGCCTTCTCCTTATATGCAGGAACCAGACCCTATCCCTAAGGCAGCTACTCAGCTGCTCACAGTAGATTCCACCATGTAGCTGATTACCAGTCTCATCATGAGGAATGCTACATCCACCTGCCAAGCCACTCAACCAGGCCCAGCCAAGTTGACACACAAACTTAACTACCACATTTCCCAACCAAGAAGGAAATGTTATTGTAGGATAACATTCACAGGCAGGAACTAGCTGGGAGTTATAATTCCAGATCAAACAGATTTCGTATCCTCTATCACAAACCAGATGCCAAGGAAAATTTCTGATGCTTATTCTTTTCTAGTATATATTAATTTATCTCTGTATGTTTATCTTTTCTTTTTTAAATAAATAAAAGTACACAGAGAACTATATGAAAACAAAGACATCAAAATTTATCTTTGCTACAGTTGGGAAACTAATAAAATAACTGCAAAACACACCTCTATAAAATACCTTTATGAGCATATGCAAACTAACATATATTATAGAACCAGGAATTTTAAGAGGAGAAGCAGAAATGCTTTTAAATCAGCTCCGGCACTCTTGCTTCTGATTCATTCCCTAATGGAGCAAAGTGATATGTTATGTATAAGAAGACAGAACAGTACACACAGCATCTTATTCAGAAGCTACTGGGAGGCTTTGAAATGATGTAAAGGGCCAGTATGTTAATAAAGAACAGAAGAATAGTAAGAATGTGAAACAACACAAACCAGATAAAAACAAGTGGATTTTTTTCTCATGTGGTTGTGGCAATTTATCTTCTTTACCTGAGTGGGTAAAGCTCCCCACTAGACTGCCTCTTCTCTTTTATTCTTCTTGTTAAACCTTCTTTCATCATTGCCATATTGATGCACAGTTAATCTGAGCTCACAATCAAACATATATATTCAAATTCTAGCTCTTGATATCTGTGTAAATGTTGGGAAATTGCATACCTCTTACCTGTAAAACAAGGAGCTCTTGTGGCACTGTGCTTAAGTCATTGAACTGTTAACCAAAAAGTGGTTCAAGCCCACTAGCCATTCCATGGGAGAAAGATGAGGCAGTCTGTTTCCATAAAGATTTACAGCCTTGCAAATCCTATACGGGGTTGCTAGGATTCAGAATTGACTGGTTTGGCTGTAAGTTTTTTTTTTATTTTTATTATTTACTTGTGAAATGGGGATGCTTCTTACAGAATGTTGTTGTTATTGTTATGTGCCATCGAGTCATCTCCAACTCATAGAGATCCCTCCTTAGGTTTCAGAGGTGGTATCGATACAGAAATAGATTGCCCAGTCTTACTTCCGAGGAGTGGCTGGTGGGTTTGAACCTCCAACCTTCTGATTAATAGTCAAGTGCCTTAGGCACTACACCACCAGAGCTCCCTCTTACAGAATAGTGGTTAAAAAAAAAGGATAAAATTATATAAATTATGTGCTCAGAATGTAAAGAAAGTGTAACAACAACAACAACAAACTAGTTCCTGAGGCTGTCAGTTTGTCATACTATGGTGGCTTGCATGTTGCTGGGAAGCTATGCCACCAGTATTCCAAATACCACCAGGGCCACCCATGGTGGATAGGTTTCAGTGGAGCTTCTGGACTGAGGCAGACTGGGAAGAAGGATGGGGCCTTCTGCTTCTGAAAATATTGGCCACTGAAAACCTTAAGAATAGCAGTGAAACACAGCCTGATATATTACTGGAAAACTTTATGAATAGCCCTGAAACATCATCTGATACAGTGCCAGAAGATGAGCCCTTCAGATTGTAAGGCACTCACAATATGACTGGAGAAGAGTTGCCTCCTTAAAGTAGTCAACCTTAATGACTTGGATGGAGTAAAGCTTTCAAGACTTTGATTTGCTGATGGTATATGACTCAAAATGGGAATAAACAGCTACAAATATCCATTAGTAATTGGAATGTGGAATGTACAAAATATGAATCTAGGAAAATTGGAAATTGTCAAAAATGATACATAAAGATCTCTATCTTGGACATTAGTGAGCTGAAATGGACCAATATCAATTGACCCTTCTGAATCAGACAGTAATATGGTCTACTACCACATCACATAACAACAACAACATGCCAGTAATGACAAGCTGAAGAGGAATGATGTTGCATTCATCATCAAAATGCATGTTTCAAGATCTATCCAGAAGTACAATGCTGTCAGTGATAGGATAATATCTATACACTTACAAGGAAGACCAATTAATACTACTATTATTCAAATTTATGCACCAACCACTAAAGGCAAAGACAAAGAAATTGAAGATTTTTTACCAACTTCTGCAGTCTAAAATTGACTGTCAAGACATGTTGATTATAACTGGTGATTGGAATGCAAAAGTCAGAAATAAAGAAGAATCACCAGTAGCCGGAAAATATGGCGTTGGTGATAGAAATGATCATATGATATGGATCATAGAGATCATATGATAGAATTTTGTAAGACCACTGGCTTGTTCATTGCAAATAATTTTTTCAACAACATAAATAACAGCTATACATGTGGACCTCACCAGATGGAATGCATAGGAATCAGATCAGATTGACTACATCTGTGTAAAAGGGTGAAGGACAAGCTCAATATCTTCAGTCAAAAGAAGACCAGGAGCTGATGGTGAAACAAACCACCAATTGTCCATATGCAAGACCAAGTTGAAGCTGAATAAAATTAAAACAAGTCCACAAGAGCCAATATATGACCTTGATTATATCCCATTTGAATTTAGAGATCATCTGAAGAATATATTTTATGCATTGAACATCAATGACCAAAGACCAGATGACTTGTGGGATGATGTGATAGTTAAGGTTACGTATCAACTTGGCTGGGCCTGGTTTTGAGTGGCTGAGCAGCTGAAGGTAGTTATCCCTCATAGTAAGATTGGTAATTAACTCCATGGTGGAATCTACTGGAGCAGCAGAGTAGCTGCTTTAGGGATGAGGGCTACTTCCAGTATATAAGAAGCAACTTTGAGGAAGGTCTCTAGTTTTGGGCACACTTGGACCCTGCACATAGTCGAGTCTTCATTCAGCAGCCTGCCATGCTCTGCTGATCTTGGGACTTTTAATGGACTTGAACCAATGGCCTGCCATGTGGTTTGGTAATATAGGCATTCTACCTTTTTACTTGTTGACACTGGGTTTGTCAGCCTCAGAAGCCAGCAGCTGCCTGAGTGAAGAGATGCCTCTAGCTTCAGTGGGCCAGGAACAGGAGGAGAGCTGAAGCCCCAGGTCAGGGGGTTTTCACACAGTCCCTATAGCCCAGCAATTTGAACTTGAACTTTTAGCCTCCAAAACTATAAGAGAATAAACCCCTGTTTGTTAAAGCCATCTCATTTATGGTATTTTTTGTTAGAGTGGCACAAAGTAATCAAAACAGATGACATGAAGAACATGATACATGAAGAAACCAAAAGGTCATTTAAAAGACAGGAAAAGAAGAAAAGATCAAAATGAATGTCAGAAGATACTCTGAAACTTGCTCTTGAATGGAGAGTAGCTAAAGCAAATGGAAGAAATGTTGAAATGAAAGAGCTGAACAGAAGATTTCAAAGAGCAGCTTGAGAAGACACATTAAATTATTATAATGAAATGTGCAAAGACCTGGAGTTAGAAAACTAAAAGGAAAGAACACACTCAGCATTTCTCAAGCTGAAGAACCGAAGAAAAAATTCAAGCCTCAAATTGCAACACTGAAGGATACTGTGTGCAAAATATTGAACGACACAGGAAGCATCAAAAGAAGATGGAAGGAATACACAGAGTCATTGTACCAAAAAGAACTGGTCAGTGTCCAATCATTTCAGAAGGTTGTATATGATCAAGAAGCAATGGTATTGAATGAATAAGTCCAAGCTGCACTGAAGGAATTGGTGAAAAGCAAAGCTCCAAGAAATGGTGGGATGCTCATTGAGATGTTTCAACAAATGGATGCAGTGCTGTATGTACTTACTCGTTTATGTCAAGAAATTTGGAAGACAGTAAGAGAATGATATTTGTGCCCATTGAAAAGAAAAGTGATCTAACAAAATGTGGAAATTATCAAACAATATCCTTAATATTACATGTAAGTAAGACTTTGCTGAAGATAATTTAAAAATGGTTGCAGCCATATATTGACAGGGAACTTCTAGAAATTGAAGCTTAATTCAGAAGACGAAGTGGCATGAAAGATATCATTGCTGATGTCAGATGGGATCTTGGCTGAAAGCAAAAGACACCAAAAATATGTTTGCCTGTGTTTTATTAACTATGTAAAGACATTTCACTATGTGGATCATAACAAATTATGGATAACATTGCAAAGAATAGGAATTCCTAATACCATTAGGAACCTAATGAGCATAAACCAGGAGCCTATTAGTGATACTGCCTTGGCAACCTAAGGAGGGGTTGCTATGAGTCAGGTCTGACTCAACAGCACATAATAACAGCAACAACTTTGTTCAAACCGAACAATGATATACTGCATGGTTTAAGATCAGGAATGTTGTGCATCAAGGTTGTATCCTTTTACCATGCTTATTCAATCTGTATGCTGAGCAAATAATCTGAGAGATTGGACAATATGAAGAAGAACGCAGCATCAGGATTGGAGGAAGACTCATTACCTACCTGCAATTTGCAGATGACATAACTTTTCTGGCTGAAAGTGAAGATGACTTGAAGCAATTAGTGGTGAAGATCAAAGACTACAGTCTTCAGTATAGATTGAACTTCAACTTAAAGAAAACAAAAATCCTCACTAGCAGACCAGTAAGCAACATCACACATGGACCAAAGACTGAAGTTGCCAGGGACTTCATTTTACTTGGATCCAAAATAAATATCCACGGAAGCAGCAGTCAAGAAATCAGATGTTGTATTGCACTGGGCAAATCAGCTGCAAAGATTTTTAGTGTTAAGAGACAAAGATGTCACTGTGAAGATTAAGGTGCTGGTGGCATAGTGCCTAAGGCATTTGACTGCTAACCAATTCAAACCCACCAGCCAGCCACTCCTCAGAAGAAAGATTGAGCAATCTGCTTCTATAGAGATACTGCCTCGGAAACCCAAAGAGGGGTCACTATGAGTCGAATCGACTTGACAGCAGTGAGTTTTGTTTTTTTAACCCAAGCCATGATATTTTCAATAGTGTCATATATATGTGAAAGCTGGACAATGAATAAGGAAGACCAAAGAAGAGCTGACACCTTTGGATTATGATGTTAGTGAAGAACACTGAAAATACCATGGACTACCAGAATGAACAAATCTGTCCTGGAAGAAATGCATCTGGAAGTGAGAATGGCCAAACTTTGTCTCACCTACTTTGGTCATGTTGTTCTCCAGGGACTATTTCCTGGAGAAGGATATTATTCTAGGTAAAGTAGTAGTTGTTGTTGTTGTTATGTGCCATCGAGTTGGACCCGATTCATAGCAACCCCTCCTTGGGTTGCCAAGGCAGTATCACTATGGAAGTAGATTGCCCAACCTTCCTTCTGAGGAGTGGCTGATGGGTTTGAACTGCAGCCTTCTGGTGAGCAGTCAAATGCTTTAGGCACTATGCTACCAGAGCTCCCAAAGTGGAAGACATTCAACAAGATAGATCGACACAGTAATTGCAATGGTGGACTCAAATATAGGAGGGATTATGAGGATAGCTCAAGACTGGAGCAGTGTTTTATTCTCTTGTATATGGGGTCACTATGAGTTGGAGTTGACTCAATAGCATCTAACTACATCACAATAGTTTCTGAGTGGTACAAACTGTTAACACCCTACACTGTTAATTGAAAAGTTGAAGGTTCAACTCCACCAAAAGGTATGTGAGAAGAAAGTCTTGGTAATCTATTTCTGAAAATCAGCTACTAAAAACCCTATGGAGCACAGTTTTGACTCCATTTGACTCTGACACAAATGGAGTCACCATGAGTTGAAATTGACTTAATAGCATCAAGTTAGTTCCTCCATAATTATTGTTATTCATTTTCATAATGTTTATATCTCTGTCATAATATTAAAAAGCATTTAAGATCTTTAGCTGTAGTCCCCCAAGATGCCTAGTGCATCTAGGGAGACCAATGTTTATATATGTGATTGGATGAAATTACAAAAGTGGAAAGAATATAAAAATAGTGCCTCTTGCACACATTCATCATGGTAGACACAGTACTATGTCTGATAAAGTCCAAAAATTGTTCAAAAGATATCATTTTTATACTCATTTTTTTTTCAAAAGAGAACATTACAGTTCAGAGATATAAAGTTATCTAGTCAATTAGTTTTGATCTCAGATCTATTCTGATTCTAAATCCCACACCTTTCTATTGTCTCAAAACCAAACAAACTAAAAAATAAAAAACATGGAATATTTTTAAGAACCTAATTTGCTAGATACTTTCAAATGTATTATCTTACATAAATCTTCATGGCAATCTTTTGAGTCCTGGGAGTTGCAGTTAGTAGGCTGGAAGGTTGGAGATTGGAGTCCTTGCAGAGGCATCTTAGAAGAAAGCACTGGCAATATGCTTCCAAAAAATCACCACTGAAAACCCTACTGAGTTCAGTTCTACCATGACAGACATTAGGGTGTCATTAATGGAATTCAATTTGATGGCAACTTGTTATTATTCTCTCCACCTTCATTTTACAGGGGAGCGCTGGTGGCATAGTGCCTAAGGCACTTGACTGCTAACCAGAAGGCTGGTGGTTCAAACTCACCAGCCACTTCTCAGAAGGAAGGTTGGGCAACCTACTTCCATAGTGATACCACCTCAGAAACCCAAGGAGGGGGTCGCTATGAGTCGGGTCCAACTTGATGGCAATGTATTATATTTTGTATCATTTTACAGAGGACAAAAGTGAGAGGTTTTTCAAGATAATTACACCAATTTGGAGTGTATATGTTGTAAAAGATTAATCATGTTAATCTAAATAATAATGCTAACAAAACAATAAACTCATATAACTGGAAAGTTCAGAGCTACTAGCTTTAGGCAAGGTGTGTGAGATCCAGGTCAAACCATGACACCAAGACTATGTTTCTCTCTGTCTCTGTCTTTTTTTTTTTTTTCTGTCTTTCACAGGGTTGATGTCTTCCTCAGTCTCTACAGGAAGTTTCCCACACCACCCCTGTCCATCCCCTCATGGCAGCAAAATGGCTGCATCATTTCCGTACCTCCCATCTTTCCATTATATGAGAAGAGAACCACCTTCCCTTTCCCAGAGACAACAACAATACCTATTTATATATCTTTGGTTCTTATTTTTTCTAGAATACATCCCTGAACTGATCCTTATGGTGAGGTAAAGGCATGAGATATGCTAGTTGACTTAAGCCAAATAAGTCAGAGACAGGAGGACATAACAAAAAACAAACTCACTGCCATCGAGTCGATTCTGACTCATAATGACCCCTCCTTGGGTTTCCGAGGCAGTATCACTATGGAAATAGATTGCCTGGTCTTCCTTCTGAGGAGTGGCTGGTGGGTTTGAACTGCCAGCTTTCTGGTTAGCAGTCAAATGCCTTAGGCACTATGCCACCAGAGCTCCCAGGAAGACATAAGTGACTGTAAGTGGAGCGGTATGGATGGAAGTCTGCAAAAGGGTCTCAAAGTCCTGACTCCTGTAATTAAAGAACTCAAATAAATGGAGAGGGGGAAGATAGGTGGAAGTTGAAAGATGTTTCTGAGATAGTACTACATGTAGCATGATCAGGGGACAGTAAGGACCTCACTTAGTTAAATATTTCATTCTTAAGACAGAACCATGGGAAATAGTTCCAATTAAGAACTTCAGAATATCTGAGAAGGTTATAGTGCTTCTTGGAAATGAATAATTCACACATACTCCAAATACTAAACTGTGAAAGAAGTGTAAAAGGAGATTCAAAAAATCTTAATTGTTCTCATGGTGACTTTGATGTTATATATGTGTGTGTGTGTGTATTTATGAAGCATAAGTCATTTCAAAATATTAATCTGTTCATATTCTGTAATGTCTTTGCTTTCCTGGATTCCCAAATTGTGTGATTGGGAGGTTGGGCTAGGGTAGATAAACAAGTAAGAGTTGAGAGGTAGAAAGGTTCTAGAATGTCAGATTGGTGAAAGTGGACATAGTTGTGGAAAAATAAGTGAGCTATTGAAAGTTTATTTGCAGAAAGAACAGACAAAAGCAAAGCTTTGTCTTAGGAATATTCCCGGCAATATTTACTGCAGAAAAGATTGAAGAAAAGAGAAATTGAAAGAGATGGATTTGATAGATATCAAGAAAGGGAAATTGTCAGGACTTGGTGACTGATTGATTTTGGTTGAAGAAGGAAGAGGTATGGGCTTGTGCACTTAAATGAATGGCAGCAATGACAGAAATATAGATTTTATTTATAAAACCCATATCTCAGGGTCTATTGCTGGGCATTTCTGTTATTTAAGAAGTTATTGGAACAGCAGGAAGTCAACCTGAAAGGTTGAGAATTAGACACATTTTCTTCAAGGGGAAATTGGAGCACTTGGGAAATAAGAGTATAATTTAACTTAGAGTAACTGATACTGAGAGAAAAAAAAAATAACATTTTTATTAAAAGAAAATACCAAACACCTAGGAATATTATTATTTTTTCAATGTGATTTTATAAGCCTTTAATTCAGCAGGCTAACAACATACATCCATTTAAGTCATCGTATAGACTTGTTTACTTTAAACTGGCTGTTTTCATGTCAAATAGAAATGGTTTTACTTTGTAGATATTACTTTGAGGATTGTGTTAAATTCTTGCAAATTAAAATTTGTGTATAACCCTCATATTTTTATAGAGAGGTTAAGGTTCTAAGAGCATTACTTTTAAAATTTGATAAGATTACAGATCCATTCATCTTTATAATTTCATTCCATGATTATCATTCTGAATTTTTCCTCATCTCAACTTTTGGAATATTGTAAAAATCCAGTAGACAACTTTTGAAGTACCTTCCCAACCACTCTCACATTTTCTGAGAACCATTTCCCCTCCAACTCATATATTAACATAGCCATATGTGTACCATGTGACTATACCTCTTGGTCATAGCTCATGGGATAAGAGGTTGTCAGATGACCCACACTGAGCCAGGATATTTTCTCCTGAAATATCTTAACCCATAGACTTTCAGAAGAATAAATAAATCTGCCTTGGAAGAAATTCAGACTTCATCTTGCATACTTTGTACACGTGTTGGAAAGGGACTAAAAAGAAAAAACAAACTCACTGCCGTTGAGTAGATCCTGACTCATAGTGACCCTTCCTTGGGTTTCCGAGGCAGTATCTGTATGGAGGTAGGTTGCCCAATCTTCCTTTGGAAGAGTGACTGGTGTATTTGAACCAGCTTTCTGGTTAGCAGTCAAATGTCATAGATGCTATGCCACCTGGAAAAGGACATCATGCTTGGTAAAGTAGAGGGTAAGTGAAAAAGAGGAAGACCCTCAAGGAGATGGATTGACACAATGGCTGCAGCAATGGGCTCAAACATAGCAACAATTGTGAAGATGGTACAAGACTGGGCAGTGATTCATTCTATTATACAGAGGGTCATTATGAATCTAAACTGTGAAAGAAGTGTAAAACGAGAACTGGCTTGACAGTAACTAACAAGAAGTTAGGACAGACTGCAGCATTTGACAGTGGAAAGAAAATTCTGAAGAGATGTGTGTTTGGTTGCCAAGGGAGCTATTTTGGGGGTAGTTCTGACATTTCAAGGATCTCTGGGGGGTGGAGTGGTTAAACACTCAGCTGCTCACTAATAAGTTTCCAGTTCAAACCCACCAGCCACTCCATGGAAAAACAATATGACCGTCAGCTTCTTTGGTAAAGTTTGTGTGTCAACCTGGCTGGGCCTGGTTGAGTGGCTGGGCAGCTGGTGGTAGTTATTCCTCATAATGAGACACAATCAACTCCATTGTGGGATCTACCACAAGTAGCTGAGTAGCTGCCTTTGGGATGTGGTCTGCTTCCTGTATATAAGGAGAAGCCTTGGGGATAGTCTATAGCTTATGGCATGCTAGGACCCTGCATGTCATTGTTCAGCAGCTTGCCTACTCTGCCGACCTTGGGACTTTTAGTGGACTTGAATCAATGGCCTGCATTTGGTTTGGTAACATCAGGACTGTGCCATTTTCTTTGTCAACCTTGGGCTTGTTAGCCTCAGCAGCCAGTAGCTGCTTGAGTGAAGAGATTCCTCTGGCTTCAATGGGCCAGCAGCAAGAGGCAGAGCTGAAGCCCAAGGTCGAGGGGCTTTCAGCCAGCCCCTAGATCCTAGCACTTGGAAATCAGACCTCTAGCCTCCTGAATTGTAAGAGAATAAACTCCTGTTTGCTCAAGCCATCCCATTTGTGATATTTCTGTTAGAGTGGTACTAGGTAACCAGAACAGCTTCCGTAAACATTACAGCCTTGGAAACTCTGTGAGGCAATGCTATTCTATCTGATAAGATCATTAAGAGTTGGACTTGACTTGGTGGCAATGGATTTTTTTAAGTGTGATGGGTTCATGTAAAAGTGAATCAGAAAAAGCACTTCTTCTTCTGGAGGCAAATTTGGAGACTAGAGGAAGACAATTATCTTCTGCCTCCAAAGGAGGATAAAGAATGAAATTCTTTGGTTTGGGGTATCATTTCTATATCACAGGAGACTGAAATACATACAAGTTCTATCATTGAATTCTCTGAGAAATCCCTGAGTCATTTATAATATATGTATCTGCTTTCACTAATTTGGATACTGTGAAAAACAGTCAATTAGCTACCTAAAAGTCATTCCCAACTCCCTTCTCCATTGTCTCCTTTCATTATGGAGTGTGGAAAATCTAAATACTCAGTTTCCCAGGTTTTCTTCCACCTGAAGCACTAAGGAAACTTATGAGTCTTGACCAATGATGATTCAACACAAATATTTCTGGAAAATGATTTGCTTTCCTTAAAAGGATACAAATGTAGCTGATGTGACAGATTTCTCCTTCTTCCTGTACTGAGAAGTGTGATGTCTGAAGATACAGAAGGTGTCTTATAACCATGAGATGATATGTACATGAGGAATTAAAAGCAATAATAACAAAACAAAACTAATGTGAAAAATAAAGTCTGTATTTGCCAAAGCCTTTGTGGCAAAATCTAGCGAAGTCTACCATGTCCAGTACCTCTTAGGCCTTGTAAATAATGGATTGGGTAGCCCCTAGATGGGTCATCATTGCAAGGCTGCATTGTGACTGTATCTTTGGCAATGCCTAGTCATTATTATATGAGTGGTGGATAGTGTAACATGATGGGGCTGTTGGAAGAGAAAGAAATCATACACAACATCAAATGTTAGACCCAGGGGATAACATACCACATAAAGAAAGTTTTTGTAACTGTAAAAGTTGTTTATAACCATAAAATTCTGGATTTCTAGGGTTATGAATGAAAGGATTCAAATGTTGGTATAGTCCTTGTTTCAGCAGCCTTCCACATCAGGTTGTCTGATCTCAAGCTCCTCTGATCATTTAGTATTCATATTCTGCCATACTGTATGTGCCATGTGGTGCATAGTTAGTTAATTCTTTCATGCTCACTAATGACAAGATCCTGTTATGCAGTGAGAATGAGAATGAGCACGGTTGTGCGGTAGAGTGATGCTCTCTTAGGATGATCCAACTAAGAGAGCTGATGTAAGATCATTATTCACCTAGTCATGTTAGCAAGTCTACAATGAAGAAAAAGGGATAACATTAATTTCGTCTATTAATTTGCATTGACAGCTAACGTTTTAGCTGGATAATAGATAGCATTAAACCTTACATAAAAGATACAACATCCTTTATATTCATCTATTTTCTGCTTCCATAAAGATTTACAGTCTTGGAAACCCTGTGGGGCAGTTCTACTCTGTCTATAGGGTTGATCTGAGTCAGAGTCAAATCAATGGCAGTGTGTTTGGTTTTAGTTTATATTCACCTATTTATTCATATATCACATCTCTCTGATAATACCCTTAGCACTATATGGATGTTTGTTAGATTACAAAATTAGCTAACAATTCTGTGAAGCTCTTGCTAAAAGATAATAAATACTTCCATTCTTCTCAGCCAAGCTGACAAAGTCAATCCCTAGAACTGTATGAGGTTACGAATATATGTGTGTGTCCGCCATTGTGCATGTTTATTCCCATTTAAAATTCTCCAACCAGTACTGTTATCCTGTTAACATTAAAACTAAGGGGAAAGTCCTTGAAAAAGATGCTCTCATTATTTCTGGTCTCCTGGTTTTGATAGCCTGGTGGTTATATAATGTCTAATACACTGAGATGCATAATGCATCAAGCTTCCAGGCTGCCAAAAAGGTATCTGAGACAGATGGGATGTGTAATGAGAGGAGAGACAGTTGAGACAGACCATGCTCAAAGCTGGCTGGTGGGAATCGTGAACATACATCAGCATCATTTGAGCTCTGCAAAGAGAGACATGAACTGAGAATTTGGGGATCTGACAAAGAATCTTTCATCCTGGGAGAGCTACTCATCAGGCGTATTGTGACCCTGGAAGGTCAGGGGCCAATAGAACTGGGCCTGGGCTAGGGACTTGGGGAAAGAAGGCCAGAGCCCTGCTGAATTATCTGCCCCTTACATACCACATCCCTTGGCCTGGATTGTCAACCACACACATTTAGATCATCTGGCTGCTTCACACTCATCAGGTTAACTATAACAAACTCTGGCCTTGTGCTGCACTTCTGAGCCAGACTGCAGCCTGAGGAGCCAACTAATAGATGTGATGTGAAAACCAATGAAGGGGAAAGAGAAGGAGGAAAAGAAAGAGATGAGCAGGGAGAGAGAGGGCTTTCTTCCATAGTCTCTGGGCTGACTCAAACCTCCAACCTTTCATTAGCAATGGAGCATTTGTACCACACAGGCACCTTTCTGATGTCCTCAAAGCTAACTAGAGCAATATAGGAGTGGGGCTTATCTCAATCAAGTCTCTCTGACCTGTATCTGTGAGCTGATCAAAGGGAGACACCTCCTAATTCCAGGTGATTTTGAAAAAGGAAAAAAATCATGCTTATTTAACAGTAGAAGAATATCCTCCTACAAAGCATACGGAATCAATTCTTCCTCTCCTAATCTTACACCCATGTTTCCAGAGAGGATATTTCCATCATCCATATTCTTCAGAAGGCTGTATCTGGTGGCAGATGCCAGTATTAGCTATCACTGTGGGACCGGGGTTCAAGTGCTTTGTCTCCTACCTTGGTACTACCACGGAAGCTTAAAGCCCACTGCCAGTGAGTTAATTCTGACTCATAGTGACCCTATAGGACAGAGTAGAACTGCCCCACAGGCTTTCCAAGGATGTCAATCTTTATAGATCAGACTGCCTTATCTTTCTCCTCCAGAGCAGCATGTGGATTCAAATCACCAACATTTTGGTTAGCAGTCCAATGCTTTAACCACTGCACTACCAGAGCCGCTTCCTTGGGAACTTAGGAGATGACAATTTGGGTTCACAGACGACTTCATAGAGAAAGGAGGTGAGATGCTTACCATGATGACACTGTCACATGTCAAAGGATTAGTTTATTTACTATGATGATGTTTTCCCCCAATTCTGACATTGGATCCATGAGTTTATTCCTCACTGGTCAATTTTCCCTGGTTGAATAACAACCAGAATGCAGGGTTCTGCTTCCTCTTGGCTTATTTTATGCTAAACTTGCTAAAAAAAAAAAAAAAAAAGTATAATAACTATTGGATTAACTGCTTTAAGATATCTAGGAAGGAAATGACTAGTAATAACACAAGGAAAAAAAATGTTCTTGTGGCCAAGACTTGCTAATCAGTTCAAGGTCATAGCATTTTTTCATAAACAACTTGTCATTTGTTCTCCTTTCTTCACTTCCTGGTGAGTGGAGTAGCTGATGTTGACATCTCATCTACATTCTTTTTATTGGTTTGGTGCACCCATCCCTTAGCTACTGTAGGTTGGCTAACAGCTGCCCCCTTTCCTGAGAATTGTCCTTGACCAAAGGTAAATCACCACTCTTCCAAACCAAAACCCAAACTCACTGCTCTTGAGTTGGACCCAACTCATATAGACCCCTCCTTGGGTTTCCAAGGCAATATCTGTATGGAAGTAGATTGCCCAGTCTTCCTTCTGAGGAGAGGCTAGTGGGTTTGAACCACCAGCCTTCTGGTTAGCAGTCAAATGCTTTAGGCACTACACCACCAGAGATTGTATAACTCTCCCCACAGCCTGTGGCCACTAAATAACCAACACAGAGAAACAAAAGCTGGATCCCTTGTCAAGAGGGAACAGCTCTGAAGTGTGATTCACATTCCAGAACTCCCTGTGGAACCAGGCTGAGGCTAGACTTTGGGAACCACATCTTTGCCCTGCCTCTTCCTGTAATGCCCTTCCCTCAAGTATACTCTGTTAATGAACTACTTGCACAAGATTTCCACCTCAGGATCTGCTTCTAAAACCAGTTGCTATTGAGTTGACTCTGACTGATGGTGGCACTGTGTGTGTCAGAATAGAACTGTGCTCCATAGGCTTTTTAGTGGCTGATATTTTAGAAGTAGATCACAGGCCTTTCTTCCAAGGTGCCTCCAGGTAGAATAGAAACCTCCAATCTTTTAGATAGTAGTCAAACACATTAACTGTTTGCACTGCCCTGAGACTCCTCTGTTTCCAGGGAAATTGAATTAAGGCAGTGAGAATGGAACCAACTGAATCCTACACCTAAGGGCAGGAGATTCTGGAAATACTCAGCATCAACATCATATAAATATCTACCTGCAAAACTCTGCACATTTCTGTGAAATGATGTTTTATGAATTGTTGTTTCCTCAGTATTATTTGAATCAAATTCTTGTCTCAAGGTATCTATGCACATCCTAGTAAGGGTAAACCTACCTGGAAGCTCATTTATACATTTTTAGAAAGAAGAATTTTCAAAGAATACTTTCAGGATGTCTTCTTTTACTCAATTCTCTGTTTGCTTAATTTAGAAAATTGTGCACACACATTGCAGTAATATGAGTACATCACCTCTGTGTTGAGTAGGAAAGCAAAGTACCCCAAATTACTTAATATAACCCTTGTTATGATAATGGAACACTTCCTTCAGGGTTGTAGCATTCATTTACTGCATTTTATTTCTGCTTCAAGAAGAAGCTGTCAAATAATATGAGAATTTCAAAAATTCACTCTACCCTACTGACTATAGTTGGCCATAAATTAATTACTGCAAGTGCATAATATTTGTGTCTGCCCAAGGCAGTCTGTACTGCTATGTCTTATTAGCATTCATTGAAGAATATAAAAATAAAGAGTATAGTTGCCTTGCAAAATTTGTTTATGCTTTTACATCTTCCAATGATGAAGCATGAAAATAATTTTCTACTTTATTTCTTTGTTGAGTTTGTATCACATTCAGCTCCTTCACATCTTTAAGGGAGTTACACAACACTGGAATGTAATTTATGGAGAATTCAACCTGGCTCACTCACTATAACGCCCATTAAGTAAAACATTGCAGAAGGTTGGTCAACTTGAAAACAGTAATTTCTTTAAGAATATACTCTAGATGATAATATCATGGAAAGCAAGAGCCACAACTGATTGATATCTCTGTCCTTGACAAAACCTTCCATGTAAAAACAAGTTGTTGTCACGTTGGCTCTAACTCTTGGTGACCCCATGTGTGTCAGATTGAATTGCTCTGTAGGGTTTTCAATGGCTGATTTTTTGAAAGTAATCACCAGGTCTTTCTTCTGAGGCATCTCTGGATGTACTCAAACCTCCATCTTTTCTGTTAGCACTTGATCACATTAATCATTTCTTCCGCCCAAGAACTTCAAACCTCCCATAGAGCCTTAGTTTCCTAGTGCTGCTATCACAGAAATACTTCAAGTAGGTGGTTTTGAAGAACAGAAGTATATTTTCTCACAGTTCAGGAGCATAGAAATCCAAATTTAGGGCAATGGCTCTAGGGGAAGGCTTTCTCTCTGTCTGCCTTGGGAGAAAATTCTTGTCTTAGTTTCTCTAGCCCTGGTGTTCCTCAATTTCTTGGCGACCTCCATGTGGCATCTATCTTTACCCCATTTGTGCTTGCTTGCCTCTGTGCCCATGCTGCTCTTCATATCACTCAGAAGTGATTAAGTATAGGACACTCTACACCATAGGGTCTCATTAACATAGGAAATAAATCCGATTCTAGCACAGGATTATATCCCCAAGTGTTATTGATGTGTTGTATGCCCTCAATTTGATTCTGACTCATGGCGACCATGTAGGACAGAGTTGATTGCCTCATAGAATGTCCTAAGCTATAATCCTTACAAAAGCAGATCACTAGTCTTTTCCTCTGTGGAGCTGCTGGTGGATTCAAACCACCAACCTATCAGTTAGCAGCTAAGCTCTTAACCATTGCACCACCAGGGCATCTTAGCCACTAGTGCAGAGGTTAGGATTTCAACACACACTTGGGGGAACACATTTTAGCCCATAACACATTGTAACTTGCAAATAATAAGTTATCATTAAATGCTTTTTGAATGGGTCTGTGAAGCTGAAGTTGAAGGATATATATATATTTAAAAAATGATAATTATCATCTAAATATCTAAACAGTATATTTGGTCACCCTTGCTATGATATGTTCAAATGATGTTAGATAGTTTCTTGGACTAGTCACAATTTATCTTCTCTAAAGAACTGTAAGATTTAAAACATTAGTCAGCTCTCAAATGGTGTGACTAAATATTTTACCTATCTGGTAAAATATTGGGGGAAATTCAATGGTGAGACTTAATGTCTCTCAGGGAAGTGGTTCTATTAGAAACTCTTCAGTAATCCGTGTTCCCATGAAGAGTTACTTTAGTAAGACAAATAAAAGCGAGTTTTCCCATGCATAATAATTTAAGTCATATTGGAGTTCCTGGGTGGTGAAAATGTTAAAGTACTCAGCTGCTAATGGAAAGTATGGAAGTTCAAGTCCAACAAGGGGAACGTCAGAAGAAAGGCCTAACAATCTATTTCTAAAAAATCACTCTTTGAAAACACTATGGAGCACAGTTCTACTCTGTTACACATGGGGTTGCCAAGAATTACACTTGACTCCATGACAATTGCTTGTTGTTATTGTAGCACTTTGCTCCTCAAAGTGTAGCTCATGCAGAAGCAGTATGACCTGGAATCTTGTTAGACACATATTATCTCAGGTCCCATCCCCAGACCTACTAATCCTCCCAGACCTACATCTGCTCAGTGATTGCATGCATGTTAAAAGTTAAGAGGCACTATTGTAGCAGAGCTGTCAGTGTGTGGCCTGTACCCTGGAATCTATTCACCATTTTTGTGTGCTTTCACTCCCAAGAACCAGCAACCATGTCTGTTTATCACAGACTTGCCCTCAGACTGCCAGAACTGTCTTTACTTTTCCATACAGAGATATGATATGCCTAAGATTCTGTACCCCAAAGGGCAGCCCTTAACCAATGACTGACAGATAAGAGTACAAATACTCTAGGTCTTTTTAGTCCTTGATTAAACAGTTTCCCTGTGGGATGGAGCCAAAATAAAACTCCATGGGACTTTGCTTTTTTGCATTTTTCTTGATCTTAGTTTCTGATCTCACTTTTTCATTGCCTTAATATATTCCCTCCATTCAGAAACACTTCCTAATAAAGAATTTTCTCAAAAAACATAATTTCAGAACTTGTATCTGAGGACTTAAATCCAAGACATTTATCTATTAATGTTTTGTTGGAAAATATTCAACTCGTGACTCTGTTTGCTAGAAAAAAAAGAAAAAAAATCTCTGCTTTTTATTTTTTTCCAATTTCCATGGTGTTAATATTTCCACATCACCACCATTTCCAGCAGTCACCATCCACCATGAGTGGATTCCAACTCCTGGCAAACCCAAGTGTGTCAGAATAGAACTATGTTCTATATAGTATTCAATGGCTGGTTTTGGGGAAGTAGATTGCTCTGCTTTTCTTCTGGGGTAATGGACTTGAACGGTCAATCTTTGATTAGCTGCTGACCACATTCACAATTTATACTACATACTGATTTTAAGCTACAAACTTGATGTCACTCTATTAGGAAGAGCTAATCATAATCTGTTCTCATAAACCAGTATGAACTGATTCCAGCATATCACTGCATATAATCATACTTCATCATATTCAAAACCAATAGTTTTTTACCACAGATTTTTAAAGAGTAATTCTGTCAGAATTGTATTGCTGAGTGAAACTTTCTAAAAATGCATCTATCTGCCTAAAGAATTACATAACACAGAACATACACAATTTATTCATTCAACAAACATTTGCTGAATTATTACTACTTTCTCATTTCTGTTGTAGAGGAGGGGTGAAAATAAAACTGTGGCTAAGACATACATGATCTCGGTCCATGAGGAGTTTACATTCTAGGTGAGGGAAACAATATTGATACTATTAACAATTTCAAATTGTGATGAAACAAACAAGCAAACAAAAACATGAAACAAATAAGAAATCAAGATAGAGTGCTGGTTGGTTTTTGGGGAATCCATTTTAGAAAATGGTTATTGTTAAGTGCCATGGAGTTGGTTCAGACTCATAGTGACCCTGTGTACAACAGAACAAAACACTGGCTGATCCTGCACCATCCTCACAATCATTGCTATGCTTGAGCCCGTCATTGCAGCCACTGTAATCCATTTCATTGAGGGTCTTCCCCTTTCTCACTGACCCTCTACTTTACCAAACATGATATCCTTTTCCAGAATTGGTGGCTTCTGAAAACATGACTAAAGTATGTGAGATGAAGTCTGGCCATTCTCACTTCTAAGGAACATTCTGATTGTATTTCTTCCAAGACAGATTTGTTTATTCTTCTGGCAGTCCATGGTCTTTCAATACTCTTCACCAACACCACAATTCAAATGCATCCATTTTTCTTGTGTCTTCCTTATTCATTGTCCAAGTCTCACATGCATATGAGGCTATTGAAAATGCAGTCGCTTGAGTCAAGCACACCTTCATCTTCAATATGACATCTTTACTCTGTTTTGCAGTGATTTGCCCAGCGTAATGTTTTCTTTGACTTCTTGACTGTTGCTTCTGTGGATGTTGATTGTGAATCCAAGTAAAATGAAATCTGTCACAATTTCAATCTTTTCTCCATTTATCGTGATATTGCTTTTTGGTCCAATTGTGAGGATTTATTTTCTTTCTGTTGAGATGTAATCCATACAGAACGCGCTAACTTTGATGTTCTTTAGTAAGTGCTTCAAGTCTTCTTCACTTCAGTAAGCGAGGTTGTGTGATCTGCATATGGCAGATTGTTAATGAATCTTCCTCCAATCCTGATGCTACATTCTTCTTATTATCCAGCTTCTTGGATTATTTGTCCAGCATACAGATTGAATAAGAATGGTAAAAGAAAACAACACTAATGCCTACCTTTCCTGTTGTTAAAACATGGAAGTATGCCCTTACTCTTTTTGAATAACTGCCTCTTGATCTTTAGACAGAGTAGTCAATACAGGGACCTCTGGTGGCATAATGCCCAAGGCATTTGACTGCTAACCAGAAAGTTGGCAGTTCAAACCCACCAGCCACTCCTCAGAAAGAAGACTGGGCAATCTACTTCAGTAGAGATACCACCTTGGTAAACCAAACAGGTGTCACTATGAATCAGAATCAACTTGATGGCAGTGAGTTGTTTTTCTTTTTTTTAGTCAATAAAGGCCCCTATGAAATGTCAGATCCAACTCCACAGCAGTGAGTTTTTTTTTTTTTTTTTTTTTTAATGAAATGTAAGGGAGCAGGAAGCACTGAGTATGTAAGAATGGGAGGAAAATCATCCCAGGCAGAGTTAAAAGCGTGGGCAAAGGCCTGGAGACAGGACACATCTTGGAATGTTTAGCAAACTGAAAAGAAACAGTGTGATTTGAGCAGGTTGCCCAAGGGATGGTGAAAGGTGATATGGATACAATGTGTATATCAGAGTGAGCTTATAGGGCATAGTAAGGCTTAGTAAGGAGTGTGGATTTCATTCTAAATGCCTGTGCCATTGGAGAATTCCAAGTAGAGGTGAGAATTATATAAATTACATTTTAAGATGTTTTCTTCACTGTGTGTAACAAGATTGGTAAGAGTAGAAGCTGGAGACAAGTTAGGAGGCCCAGTCTGGCCCAGGAGAGAGATGATAATGTCTTGACCTGGGTGGTATTAGTACAAACTTAGAAAATCGAGTGGATTTAGGATTTATTTTGGAGATGGAATTGGAAGAATTTGTTAATGGATTGAATGTGATCATTGAAAAAGAAGGGTGACTCTGCATTTATGGCTTAAGAAACTGGATGCTGAACTTCTCTTCTTTGTCTTTTCCTAAATAATAATAATAATAATAATTTGTCTCTCTTGGTCATACCTCCTCCATCTCTCATGTTTGTATCTTCTTGCCCTTTTAAAATTTATATTACTTTACATTCTCACAGCTTTCCTGAATTTTCCCCACCTATACCCCATTGCTATCAGGTTGATTTAGACTCATAGTGATCCTATAGGACTGAAGAGTTTTCAAGGGTATAAATCTTTACAGAAGCAGACTGCCACATCGCTCTCTCTCCACCCATAACATTCAATAACTCAGTAAAATCCCACAAAGCTAAGAATAATTAAGCCAGAATTCTTAGTAGTTACCTGCGGAGAGAGATATTGGCTATAACTATTCCTGCTTTACTACTTCTATCCCTGTCTTACTTAAATGAACATAAATTGATACAATGAAGATATATGTTGTTGTTGTTGTTGTTAAGTGCCGTCGAGTTGTTTCCGACTCATAACAACCCCATGCACAGCAGAACGAAACACTGCCCGATCCCGCGCCAGCCCCACAATCCCTGCTATACTTGAGCCCATCATCGCAGCCACCATG
>NW_006921731.1:5123099-5130762 GCF_000298275.1 Orycteropus afer afer
TGTGGCTGACTGTTCCTCTGTCTGGCTTCCTGTCTTTTAATCCCCTTTCTCCTGCTCTTCTGGCCTGCTGCTTTGGGTGTCCCTGAGTTGTCCCTAGTGTATCTCAACCTTAAGCATGTATCCAAACCTAAACCAAATTCACTGCCATTGAATTGGTCCCGACTCATAGAGACCCCTCCTTGGGCTTCCAAGGCAGTATCATAACTGAAGTAGATTGCCTAGTCTTCTGTCTGAAGGGTGGCTGGTGGGTTTGAACCTCCAGCCTTTTGGTTAGCAGTCAAATGTCTTAAGCACTACGCTACCAGAGCTCCCAAGTGTGTATCAGCACCACCTAAAAAGTTTGTAAAAATACATGTTTTTCAGCCCAGCCCTGGAATTTCTAAATCAGTAAGTCTGTAGTAAGGAGCCCTGGTGGTGAAGTGATTAAGTGCTTGGCTGCTAGCTAAAAGGCTGGTGTTTCAAACTCACCAATTGCTCTGTGGGATAAAAAAGTGCCAGTCTGCTTCTGTAAAGATTTGTAGCTTTGGAAACACGTTTTTTTTTTGTTGTTGTTATTTGCCGTCGAGTTGGCCCTGACTCATAGTGACCCCTCCTTGGGTTTCCGAGGCAGTATCACTACGGAAGTAGGATTGCCCAACCTTCCTTCCGAGGAGCGGCTGGTGGGTTTGAACCGTCAGCCTTCTGATTAGCAGTCAAGTGCCTTAGCCACTATGCTACCAGAGCTCCCTGGAAACACGTTAGTGCAGTCCTAGTCTGTCATATGGAGTTACTATGAGTTGGAATAGATGTATTGGTAGTGGGCTGGAATTCTGTAGTAGAGTTCAAGAATTTTCAGTACCAGTAAGAGCTCTGGTGGTGTAGTGTTTAAGGCATTTGACTGCTAACCAGAAGGCTGGTGATTCAAAGCCACCAGCCATTTCTTGAATGGAAGATTGGACAATCTACCTCAGTAGTGATACTGCCTCAGAAACCCAAGGAAGGGTCACTATGAATTGGATCCGACTCAATGGCAGTGAGTTTTGTTTGAGTAAGTTCCCAGAAGATGCTGATGCTGATGGGACTGGGAAACACTTTGAGAAGTATTGAATTATACAGTTAAGGTGACATTGAAGGGTGCTCAAAAATTTCAAAGAGGGAGATGTCATCATTAAGGGGTTATTTTTTATTTTTATAATAATTAAATCTTCTCTTCTCCCAATATCCTTTTTTTGTCTCCTAACTCTTAGGTAATGAATTCCTCATTCAGATTTGTTGACCTGTAAACCCACCCACCACTGTGTATAAAATGATAAGGGCCACCCTTTGAGAAGCAGGGCACTATGGGTGCTGTGGTTACTTCTCATTATAAGAGACAAAAACAGATGAGTTAATCAGGAAGTCCCTTCATCTACTCAGAGGCTTATCATTCCTATTTCAGGAGTTCAGACAAACAGTTAATCTGCTGGAAAGATGGAAAATGAACTGGCTGTAGCAATCTATTCATGCCAGAGGGTACCTTACATTACAAAGAGGATTCTCATGCATTATCATTAAAGACATTCTGGTTGTTCATTCAAGTATTTATATTTAAATGCTGTGTTTATTGAACCTGCTGGCCTTGTCTTTCTGTGTGGTGAAAAGCAGCAATAAAATCATCATATGACTGTGACTACACACTACTTTATAGTTTGAAAAGCCTTTTAATGTATGCTATCTTTTTTAAAGGAGCTCTGGTAGTGCAGTGCCTAAGGCACTTGACTGCTAACCAGAAGGCTGGCAGTTCAAACCCACCAGCCACTCCTCGGAAGGAAGATGGGGCAATCTACTTCCATAGTGATACTACCTTGGCAACCCAAGGAGGGGTCGCTATGAATTGGGTCCAACTTGATGGCACATAACAACAACAACATCTTTTTTTAACCCTTAAAATAACTGGCTAAGATAGGAATTATTCTTCCCATTGATGAAAGATTTTTGTGATTTCACACATCAAGGAGGTAGCTTAGCTGAGACTTAAATTCAGGTCTTATAACTCCTAGTGCTGTGATTTGACTCCATCAGGAGTTTCCCTTGTTTCCTGTAAAGTTGTTCTGGGTCTAAGTTATGAGTTGATATAGAAAAGCCTCAATCAAAAGGGCTGGTGCTCATACTTACCCATTTAATTAAACTTATCCCATGATAAGTTTATTGAAATCTCTATCATGAGGGGTTGGTTGTTTGAGTGTCTGTTCATCAGCCTTCCAGGTATATTTGTTTTGACGAAATCCATTGAGATTTTCAGCCCATTTGCTATGACTGCAGGGTGTAGCTAGCTCTCTTTGCAAAAAGTCAAATCCTGAATAAATGCCATAACAAAAGTATTAGAAGAAGCATACAAAATTGCCAATTTTTGACCATTTTAATCTGTAATTTCATATGTTTCAATCTAATTAATAACAACATTTTTATCAATACAAAGGCAGAATGATGTTCTAGAAAGGAAAATGATCTTGGGGTCAGAAGCTCTGTGTTCAGATGAGACTCTGCAAGTAGCACTTCATGTCTGTGAACTTCAGTTTCAACACTGGTAAGATGGAATAACAACAATGCTTACCTTTAGCATGTTGAGAGGTTGGTGAGATCAGTTACATTCAGCTATAATTTATCAAATGTTTACTTTTTGCCAGGCACTCTGCTAAGAGAAGATACAGTGACAAGAAAGCAAAGTCTCTGCCCACAGGGAGCATAAGTTCATGACAGAGACAGACGAGTAAATCACCTGTCTCAATATAGTATCGAAAGTCACAACAAAAGTATTATGGAAATTCTGGGAAGAGGACAGCAGGAACAGCAATTGTGCTGACCCTCTGCCACAAACCCAACAAGATATACAAGAAGAAAATGGTACTCAGCTTTGAAGTACTCTGAGTTGGGAAGTAAGGAGCTCTGGTGTTATAGTGGTTAAGGCATTTGACTGCTAACCAAAAGGTCAGTGGTTCAAACTCACCAGCTTCTCTGCAGAAGAAAGATGAGACTGTCTACTTCCATGAAGATTTACAGCCTTGGAAACCCAGTGGGGACTGCTGTGAGTAAGAATTGACTAAATGACTGTGAGTTTGGTTTTGGTTTAGAGCTGAAGGGTAGAAAAAAGTAGCAGGGAACTTCAGACAGGCAAGAATCAAGGACTCAACAATGAATCATATATGGTAGGAAAATAGCTTTTCCCATCTTCCCTGCCCTTCCCTCCAAATATACAAGACACCGATAGCTATGAACTGGGGAAGTGGCCCAAATTAAAGAACATAATTCCTTAGCCACAGTATCGTCTATCTGTACAAAGGAACAGGAACCTAAGCTTCTGCTCTAAAATCAACAAGGCTGATCTCCCTGAGGGTCCATTTGGGGTGTGCCAGTACTTCCCTCACCCAGATACTATCAGCTACAACCTTACTGTGAATTGCTACAGAAGGCCACTGCAGGCAAGTTAGCTTCCATAATCAACACTCAACACTCTACCTGTCTGTCTGTGTACTCAATAGCTCAGGCCACTGAAACCAACAAAAAAGATCTCCCAGGGAGTCATTATGGTTCTGTCAGCTCCCCTTTCCAGTCAAGACTGAGGACTGATGATTAAACTGTTGTGTGCTAGGAAGCAAATGTCCTAAGAGAGGGCTGAACTCAGACAACAATCTACCAGGGAGGCTCTGATATCAACAAAGCAGATTTCTGTGGGGATCTAACTTGTACCTAAAAGTTCCCTTTAGTAGAGATCATTAAAAAAAAGTATAGCTTTGAATTATTTTCTAGTGTTTTTTCTTTTCCATCTAAAGAAGCCCAATTAGTAATTTTATAGTGCCAGTCTAGTGGGTATGAATTTTCTCAGCATCTGTGTGTCTGGGAATGTTTTAATTTTGCCCTCATTCTTGAAGGATAGTTTCACTGGTTATAGCATTCTTGGTTGACAGGCTGTTTTTTCCAAGCACTTTAAATATGTCATGTTATCACCTTCTGGCATCTAATGTTTCTGAGGAGAAATTGGCACTTAATCTTTTAGGGGATCTAAACTTGTACCTAAAAAGCATACACAAATGAATAGGAGAAGGGAATCAAAATGGTTCACTACATTAAATCAGCAAAACACAAAAGCAAGCAGCACCAAAGGACAAAGACAAAGAAGGCTTAAGACATACAAAAAAACTAAAAAAATAACAGAAGTAAGTCACTTCTTAGCAGTAATTACTGTGAATACAGATGGACTAAATATTCCAGTCAAAAGGCAGAGTGCCAGAATTTATTAAAAAAAAAAAAAAATGACCCAACTATTTGTTATTCTCAAGAGACATACTTTAGATCTATGAACAAAGAGAGATTGAAAGTGAAAAGATTGGGGGGGGGGGGGGGGTGATGTGTGAAAATAAAACCAAGAGAGCTGAGGTGGCAATATTAATATTGGACAAAGTAGACATTAAGACAAAATCTGTTAGAAGAGATGAAGATGGACATTATATAGAGATAAAAAGATCAATTAGTCAAGAATATTTAACAATCATAAATATATATTCACCCAAAATCAGAGCACCTACATACATTCAACACTGACAGAACTGAAGAGAGAAATAGATGGTACTATAATAATAGCTGGAGACTTCAATAACCCACATTCAATACTGGAGAGAACATCTAGAAAGAAAAAAGATCAACAGGGAAACAGAGTACCTTAATGACATGATAAACTAACTAAACTTAACAGACACATGTAGAACACTCCACACAAAACCAGCACAATGTACATTCCATTCCAGTACATATGGATCATTCTCCAGGATTTTAGGTCACACTTTAGATTACCAAGCAAGTCTTGATACATTTTAAAAGATCAAAACCAAACAAAATATTTTCTTATTTCACAATGGAGAGAAGACAGAAATTGATAACAGAAAAAAGCCTGAAAAAAAGAAAACACACAAATACATAGAAATTAAATGACATACTATTAAACTACCAGCAGGTCAAGGAAGAAATAAAAAGGTAAACCACAAATTTCTCTGAGGAAAATGGAAATGAAAGTACAACATACCAAAACGTATGGGATGCAACAAAGGCAATATTCAGAGGGAAACTTATATGAACTAGAAAGAGAAGAGAGAACTAAGCCCAAACCTACCAGAAGAAAGGAAATAACAAAGATCAGAGCAGAAATAAATAAAAACAAAAATAGAAAAACAATAGAGAGAAACAATAAAAACAGAAGTTGGTTCTTTGAAAAGATCAGTAAAATTTACAAAACTTTACTTAGACTGACAAAGAAAAAAAGATGCAAAGAAAATAAATGAAAGGGGGGACCTTACAACTGATACAGTAGAAATAAAAAGAATTATGATAGAATATTATGAACAACTCTATGACAACAAACTGTATAACCTAGATGAAATGGACAAATTCTGAAAAGTACACAACCTGCCCAAAATGACTCAAAAGGAAACAGAGTTATAATAAGTGAAGAGATCAAATCAGTGATCGATAAAATCCCCCAAAAAATATTCCCAGACCAGAGAGTTTCATTAAGTAATTCCACTAAACAGAGAAGGATTAGCACCAACACTATTTGTTATTGTTGTTGTTGTTATGTGCCATCAAGTCGTCTCTGACTCACAGAGACCTTACATACAACAGAACAAAACACTGTCCCATTCTATGCCAGCCTCATAATCCCTACTATACCTGAGCCCATCGCTGAAGCCACTGTGTCAATCTATCTTGTCGAGGGCCTTCCCATTTTTGCTGACCCTCTGACCCTCCAGTTTACCAAGCATGATGTCCTTCTCCAGAGAATGGTCCCTTCTGACAACATGACCAAAGTAAGTGAGATGAAGTCTGGCCATTCTCGCTTCTAAGGAGCACTCAGACTACACTTCCTCTAGGACAGATTTGTTAGTTCTTTTAGCAGTCCACAGTAATTTCAGCATTCTTTGCCAAAACCATAACTCAAAAGCACGAACTCTTCTTTGGTCTTCCTTATTCCTTGTCCAGCTCTCACATGTATATGACACTATTGAAAATACCATGGCTTGGGTTAGGCGCATCTTGGTCTTCAAAGAGATATCTTTGCTCTTCAGTACTTGAAAGAGGTCTTTTGCAACAGATTTGCCCACTGTAATACATCTTTTGATGTCTTGACTGCTGCTTCCATTGGTGTTTGTTATAGAACCAAGTAATATGAAGTCTTTCACAACTTCAAATTTTTCTCCATTTATCATGTTGATACTCATTGGTCCAGTCGTGAGGATTTTTGTTTTCTTTATATTGAAGTGTAATCCATACTGAAGACTGTAGTCTTTAATCTTCATCAATAAGTGCTTCAAGTCATCCTTTCAGAAAGAAAAGTTGTGTCATCTGCATATCTCAGGTTGTTAGTTAGTCTTCCCCCAATCCTGATGTCATGCTTTCCTTCATATACTCCAGCTTCTTGGATTATTTGCTCAACATTCAGACAAAATTAGTATGGTGAAAGGGTACAACTCCCTTCCTGATTTTAAACCATGCAATATCCCCTTGTTCTGTTCAAATGACACCCTCCTGATCTATGTATAGGTTCCTCATGAGTACAGTCAAGCTTTCAGAGATTCCCATTCTTCTCAATGTTTTCCACAATTTGTTATGATTCATACGATCAAGTAACTTTGCATAGTCAATAAAACACAAGTAAACATCTTTCTGTTATTTTTGCTTTGAGCCAAGATCCATCTAATACCAGCTATGATATCCCTCACTCCACATCCCCTTCTGAATCCAACTTGCATTTCTGGAAGTGCTCTGTCAATATACAGCTGTAACCATTTTTTAATTATCTTCAGTAAGATTTTACTTGTATGTGTTATCAATGATATTGTTTGATAATTTCCACATTCTCTGGGATCAACTTTCTCTGGAAGGTGAAGTCTATGTGTATAGCTGCTATTTGTGTTGTTAAAAAAAAGTCTACATGTATAGCTGCTATTGTTTGTTCAACTTATGATGAATAAGTTGTTGATCCTGCAAAATTCTATTTCCAGCATTACTTCTATCACCAAGGCCATATTTTCCAGCTACCGGTGATTCTTCTTTATTTCCAATGTTTGCGTTCCAATCACCAGTGATAATTAACACATCTTGATTGCAAGTTTGGGCTATTTCAGACTGCAGAAGCTGGTAAAAATCTTCAATTCCCTCATCTCTGGCTTTGGTGAGTTAGTGTGCAAATTTGAATAATAGTAGTATTAACTGGTCTTCCTTGTAGGTGTATGAATATTATCCTATCACTGAAGCATTGTACTTCATTATACTTTGATATATTCTTTGTGATGATGATTGCCATGTCATTCTTCTTCAATTTGTCATTCCCAGAACAGTAGATCATAACACTGTCTGATTCAAAATAGCCAAAACTAGTTTTAGTTCACTAATGCCTAGGATATCAATCTTTATGCATTCCATTTCATTTTGATAACTTCCAGTTTTCCTAAATTCATACTTCATATGTTCCATGTTGTGGTTATTAATGGATGTTTGCGGCTGTTTCTTCTCATATTGATACATACCACATCAGCAAATGCAGGTCCCAAAAGCTTTACTCCATCCATATTAAGGTCAGTTCTACTCTGAGGAGGCAGCTCCTCTCCAGTCATATTTTGAGTGCCTTCTGACCTGAGGGGCTCATTTTATTTAT
>NW_006921731.1:5130982-5134716 GCF_000298275.1 Orycteropus afer afer
GATTGACTTATTTCACTCAGCATAATGTCCTCCAAGTTCATCCATATTATGCAGTGTTTTTCAGACTCTACATTATTCTTTAGTGCTGCATAGCATTCATTATGTGTATGTACCATAGTTTGGTTATCCACTTTTCAGCTATAAATCTTGGAGATAAGTCCCTTGCCAGATATGTAATTATTGGCAAATATAAATTTATTTCTGTCATTTTTGTTATGTGCTTTTTCGTGGTGTTGATTTCTTTGTTCCACATAATTTTCTTTGCTGAGCTCATTTTGTTTATGAATCATGTTATCACTTCCTTCATTGCTATTGTTTTAATATTTCCTGAATATTTATGCTGGTCCTCTCTTTTGATGTGAAGATTTATCATTTTTCTTTGAGGTTACCCTGTGATTGATAGTTTTCTTCCCAAGTTTAAAACAGTCCGTTCTATATTGTAGTTGTCTTAACTTCCCTACCATCTAGAAGTACTATAATGACACAGTTTTTTCCCTCTTTTTGGTTTGTAGTTGTCCTCATTTGTCAATTGATGTCTCTTGTTCCCTGTTTACAATCTTGTAGGGTTCTTTACTTTGGATACTTCCATAGCTGGGTTGGTTTCTGGGTTATATCATCATGTGTGTTAATGGTCAGTTGTTGGTGGCTGTTGCTGCTTCTCTGTCCAAAGGGCTCCCTTTAGCATCTCTTGTAAGGTTGGTCTGGTTTTAACAAATCCTCTTAATTTCTGCTTATCTGGAAATGTCTTAATTTCACCATCATATGTGAGGGACAATTTACTGGGTACATAATTCTTGGCTGGAATTTTTTCTCTTTCAGGGTTTTATATATACCATCTCATTGTCTTCTTGTCTGCATGGTTTCTGCTGAGAAGTATGAGCTTAGTCTTATTGGTTGCCCTTCGTAGGTGACTTTTGTTTTTCCCCTGCTGCTCTCATGATTCTTTCTTTGTCTTTGGTTTTGATAAGTTTGATGATGATATATCTGGGTGATGTTCTTTTGGGGTCTCTTCCATTTGGAGTTCGTTGGACTTCCTGAATGGATGTATTTTCATCTTTTGTCATACCAGGAAAATTATCTTCCAACAAATCTTCAACACTTTTCTCTGTGGTTTTATTTATCTCTTCCTGTTCTGGAATTCCAACTACATGTAGGTTATTCCTTTTGATGGTATCCCACATGAACTGTAGGCTTTCTTCATTTTGTTTTGATCTTTTTTTCTACTTTATCCCTTTCCAAAGAAGTGTTTAAGTATTTGCCTTCAATCTCCCTAATTCTGTCTTCCATTGATTCATTTCTGCTCCTTTGCCCATTCAATGTCTTATCTATGTCTGACAATTTAGTATTGATCTTTTGGATTTCTGTGTGTAGATTTTGTATCATTTCTAATTTTTAATTTATTTTGTCATTTTGTTCTTGTATTGTCTTTTGAAATTGTTCTAGGCTTTTCTCTGTTTTCCTTGATCTGTCTCTCAATTCACTGAAGATACTTAAATATAATTCTTTTGAATTCCTTATCAGGAAGTTCCAATGCTGCATCTTCCTCAGGGATGTGTTTTGGGTCTATATCCTGATCCCTTGTTTGTCCTGCTTTATCTTGCTTCTTTGTGTGGACTGTGATGCTCTGTTGTCTCTGAGGTCTTGTGATGTTTTTGTGTTTATATTTAATTGGTGGTTGTATGTTGGAGTGACTTGCCCGCTATTTTCATTTTCTTTGTTTTGTTTATATGCTATCTCCACAAGCAGGGTACTGTGCTCCTTTATTCACTAACTGACAGCACTTATACAATCACCACCTGTCTCCTTTCTGGTTGTCAGCCTCTTGTATGTCCCTGCTGACCTTGGCAAGCAGAACCTATTCTTAGGTCCCTATAATCCAAATGAGAATATCACTTTAAAATCCAAAATGATTGTCACCTGTAAAGATTCAAAATGGCTCACCCTCCATCACTTTAAATATCAAAAATGGCCACTGCTTGTAAACATCAAAATGACTGTGCCCTGGATCACTTTAAATATCTAAAATGGCCACTGCTTGTAAACATTCAAAATGGCTGTACCCTCAGTCACTTTAAATATCCAAAACAGCTGCTGCTTGTAATTGCTCAAAATGGCTGTGTCCTTGGTCATTTTAAATATCCAACATGGTCACCACTTGAAAATATTAAAAATGGCCACACCCTTCGTTCGTCATTTTAAATAGCCAAAATGTTTGCCACGTGTAAACAATAAAAATGGCTGCACCCTGCAAACAGTGGAAGGTCCACAGCTCACATTGTCTCTCCATCCTTGCTGTTTTCCTTCCTAGTCATTGGCCACCAGTGCAGACATTTCCTGCAGCCCCTGGTAACCAGGGCTGATCTTAAAGTCAATTCTCAGGTCCCAACACCACTTTAGAAGTATTCAGGCTGTTGGTCCAGTCAGAGTGGTTGACAGTCAGCAGCTCTGACCATCTGTACTCACTGTGTTTGTTCAGGTTTTTCCACTAGTTGGTGCCTAATCCACTTCTTTATTGTGCCTTTCAAAGCTCAGGGCCCCAGGATTATCTTCTGTATTTCTGTCAATTCTTTTTTCTTTTCTTTGTTGAAGAGGGTCTGTATTGCTTGTCTGCCTATTACTCCATCTTACCAGAAGTTGGGGCTCATCTTCTTGGCATTATATTGGATAATATTTCAGGGCTATTCATAAAGATTTTCAGTAATATATCAGACAGTGTTTCACTGCTATTCATAAAGTTTTCACTGGACAATTCTTTGACAAGTGGATGGCCTCTTCCTTCTTCTGAGTCTGTTTTAGTCTGGAAGTTCTGCTGAAACCTGTCCACCATGAGTAACCCTGCTGGCATTTGAAACACTTGTGGCATACCCTGCAGACTCATAGCAACACTTAAGCCATCACCGTACAACAAACTTAGAGTCAGGTTTGTCTCCTTTAATTTTTCCAAACTGCTTTGCTCATTTCCTGGTTTCCTGCAACCTGTTCACTTACTTGGCATGCCTCTGGGCACTCCATGCACACAAACACTTGCCTTCCACTGCTCAAGGCCTGGCTTATTGTGGCCAAAACTGTTTAGACTCTTGCAAAATATAAAGAAGGAAGAAATATTCCTTAATTCATTTTGTGAAGCAAACATAACCCTGATACCAAAGCCAGATAACAATACTACAAGAAAAGAAAGCTACAGGCCAATATCTGCTAAGAATATAGTTGGAAAAATCCTCAACAAAATATTAACAAAATGAATCTAATAGCATATTAAAAGAGTCATACATCATGCTCAAGTGGGTTTTATTCCAGGAATGAAGGAATGGTTCAACATTAGAAAGCCAATCAAAGAAATACATCACATCAATAGAAGAACAACAACAAAAAAGAATCACATGATCATCTCTATGTATGCAGAAAAAGCATTTGATAAAATTCAATATATTTCCTTGAAAACCCCCAAGAAGACTGGAATGGAAGAGAAATCCCTCAGTATGATTCAGGGAATATATGTAAAGCCAGCAGCCAATATTATACTTAACAGAGAAAGACTGATAGCTTTCCTCTTGAAATAGAGAGTGTGACAAGTGTGCTTGCTCTCAAAATTTCTATCTAATATTTTATTAGAAACTCTAACCAGAGTAATAAAATGAGGGAAAAAATAAAGGTCCACTTTGCAAAAGAAGAAGTAAAATTATCTCTACTCATGAATGACATAATTCTATATATAGAAAATAACAGAGTCCACA
>NW_006921731.1:5135156-5139609 GCF_000298275.1 Orycteropus afer afer
GAAGAATGCTGAAAGTACCATGGACTGCTAAAAGAACTAACAAGTCTGTCCTGGAGGAAGTGCAGCCAGAATGCTCCTTGGAGGCCAGAAAGGCCAAATTTTGATCTACATACTTTGGTCATGTTGTCAGAAGGGATCATTCCCTGGAGAAAGATGTCAGCTTGGTAAGGTGGAGGGTCAACAAAAGTGTGGAAGGCCCTCAACAGATGGACTGACAGGGTGGCAGCGGTGATGGGCGCAAGTATAGCAAGAATCATGGAGCTGATTAAGGACCGGGCAGTGTTTCGTTCTGTTGTGCATAGGGTCACTGTGAGTCAGAGGTGACTCAATGGCACCTAAGAACAACAACAACAGTCACACAGTGCCTAAGGCATTTGACTGCTAATGAGAAGTTTCAAACCTGCTTCTGTAAACTGTCTTGGAAACTCAATGGGGTCCTTATGAGTCAGAATCGACTCAATGGCAGTGAGTTATTTCCTTTTCTTTTTTTCCCTAGGACTAAATCTAACCAGTGGCTTGTACAATGAAAATTATAAAACACTGTTGAAAGAAATTAAAGAAACTTTAAATAAATGAAAGATATTTAATGTTCATAGATTGGAAGACTTAATATTTTTAAGATATCAATACTACCCATAAATCAATACTGATCTACAGATTCAGCAGAGTGCTAACCAAAATTCTAAGAGTCTTCTTTACAGAAATGGAAAGAACAAATCCTCAATTTTATATGGAATGGCAAGAGACCCCAAAGACCTAAAGCAATGCTGAATGAGAAGAAAAAATTAGAAGGACTTACACTTCTTGATTTTAAAACTTACTATACAACTACAGAAATCAAAACAATCAGGTATTGATATAACAGTAGATGCATAGACCAACTGTTAGAGCTCTGTCAGCACTCAACGACCTTCACCGCTTTTCCCACAAAAGAGGGCCCTTCTTTTTATTTTTTTCCTTTTATAAAACCAAAGAGGGGGGGATTGTGTGATATGCCACACCATCTTGCGTGGCTCTTCTGGGATCTTCTTCATTCCCTGCTGCCCCACCCAAGGTTATAAGTCAGTTAAAGGAAACTGAGCTTCCTACAAGGTGCGAATTTTAAAAGGCAACATAGCTTCTGATAGGTTAAGACTCCTTCCCCCAGCTCGGACGTACAACCTCCTAACCCCTAAATAAGACCAGCCACTTCCCTGATTCCTCCTCTTCCTCTTCCTCTTCTTCCTCCTCTTCCTCTTTCCCTCTCTCTTCTTCTCTTCTCTTCTTCCTCTTTCTTTCTTCTCTTCTTCTCCTCTTCTTCTTCTGTCCTTCCTTGGTGCAGGTGACCTTTCACCTCTTTAAATAAAATCTCCTGTTGTGTATCCTGATGTGTGGCATGGTCACTGAGTGCCAACGGAGCTCTAACACCAACAGATTACAACTAAGAGTCCAGAAATAAACCCCACACACTTATAGTCAACTAACTTTTGACAAGGGTACTAAGTCCATACAATGGGGACAGAAGAGTCTCTTCAACAAACGGTGCTGGGAAAATTGGATATTCTTGTGCAGAAACCACCACTCATCTGTCAGTTTGTTGTACTCTGGTGGCTTGTGTGTTGCTGTGAGACTGGAGACCACACCAACAGTGTTTCAAATACTAGAAAGATTACCTATTGTGGACAGGTTTCAGCAGAAATTCCAGGCTAAGACAGACTTGGAAGAAGGAAAAGGCCATCCACTTCTCAAACAACTAGCCAGTGAAGACCTTATAAATAGCAGTGAAACACTGGCTGATATATTGCTGGAAAACTTGATGAATATCCTTGAAACATTGTCTGATATGGTGCCAAAAAGATAAGCCCCGCAGGTTGGAAGACACTCAAAATATGAGTGGGGAACAGCTGCTTCCTCAGAGTAGAGCCAACCTTAATGATGTGTATAGAGTAAAACTTTTGGGACCTCCCTTTGCTGGTGTGGCACAACTCAAAATGAGAAGAAACAGCTACAAACATCAATTAATAATCAGAACATGGATTTTTTTTTGTATAAAGTATGAATCTAGGAAAATTGGAAGTTGTCAAATATGAAATGGAATGCATAAAGATTGATATCTTAGGCATTAGTGAACTAAAATGGACATGATTGGGCCATTCTGAGTCAGAAAACCATATGACCTACTATGCCAAGAATGAAAAATTGAAGAGGAATAGTGTGGCATTCATCTTAACAAAGAATGTTTCAAGATCTACCCTGAAGTACAATGCTGTCAGTGATACGAAAATATTCATACACCTATAAGGAACACCAGTTAAGACTGCTGTTCAAATTTATGCACCAACCACCAAAGCCAAAGATGAAGAAATTGAAGATTTTTACCAATTTCTGCAGTCTAAAATTGACCAAATGTGCAATCAAGATTTGTTGATTATCACTGGTGATTTGAATGCAAAAGTGGGAAACAAAGAAGAATCACTAGTAGTTGGAAAATATGGCATTGGTGACAGAAATAATGCTGGAGATTACAGGATAGAATTTTGCAAAATCAGTGAGTTATTCATGGCAAATGCATTTTATCATCAACATAAATGGTGGCTATACATATGGACTTCACCAGACAGAGTATACTGGAATCAGACTGACTATATCTGTGGCAAGAGACAATGGAGAAGCTCGATATCTTCAGCCAAAACAACACAAGGAGTTGACTATGGAACAGACCATAAAATTCTCATACATAAGTTGAAGTGGAAGACAATAAAAACAAGTCCATAAGAGCCAAAATATGACCTTCAAAACATCTCTCCTGAATGTAGAGACCATTTAAATAGATTTGATGCATAGAACACCAAAGACCAAAAACCAGAGGAGTTGTGGGATGACATTAAGAACATCATCCATGAAGAAAGCAACAGGTCATTAAAAAGACAAGAAAGGGATAAAAGACCAAAATGGATGTCAGAAGAGACTGTTAAACTTGCCCTGAGCAGAGAGTAGCTAAAGTAAATGGAAGAAATGACAAGATAAAAGAGCTGAACAGAAGATTTCAAAGAGCAGCTCAAGAAGACAAAGCCAATTATTATAATGAAATGTGCAAAGACTTGGAGTTAGAAAACCAAAAGGGACGAAAGTGTCTGACGTTTCTCAAGGTGAAAGCACTGAGAAAAAAAATTCAAACCTTGAGTTCCAATATTGAAAGATTCTGTGGGCAAAATATTGAATGATGCAGAAAACATTAAAAAAAAAACGGAAGGAATACAGAGTCACTGTACCAAAAAGAATAGGTCAGTGTACATCCATTTCAGGAGGTGGTACATGATCAGGAACCAATGGCACTGAAGGAAGAAGTAGAAGCTGCACTGAAGGAAGTGGCAAAGACCAAGGCTCCAGGAATTGATGGAATACCCAATGAGATGTTACAAGAAATGTATGTCACACTGGAGGCACTCCCTCGGATATGCTGAGATTTGGAAGACAGCTACCTGGCCAACTGATTGGAAGAGATCCATATTTGTACTCATTCCAAAGAAACGTGATCCTACACAATGTGGAAAGTATTGAACAATCACTAATATCACATGCAAGTAAAATCTTGCTGAAGGTAATTAAAAAACAGTTACAGCAGTATATTGACAGAGAACTTCCAGAAATGAGAGCAGGATTTAAAAGAGAACAGGTAACCAGGAATATCACTGCTGATGTCAGAAGGATCTTGGTTGAAAACAAAGCATACCAGAAAGATGTTTACTTGTGAGTATGCAAAGGCATTCGATTGTGTGGATCATAACAAATTATGGATAATATTGAGAAGAATGGGAATTCCAGAACATTTCATTGTGCTCATGAGGAACCTGTATATAGGCAAAGAGGCTGTTATTCAAACAGAACAAGGGGATACTGCATGCTTTAAAATCAGGAAGGGAGTGCATCATGTTTGCTTCCTTTCACCATACTTATTCAATCTGTATGCTGAGCAAATAATCCGAGAAGCTGGACTATATGAAGAAGAGCATGACATCAGGATTGGAAGAAGACTCTTTAAAACCTGAGATATGCAGATGACACAATTTTGTTTGCTGAAAGTGGAGATGACTTGAAGCACTAACAAAGGTTAAAGACTGCAGTCTGCAGCACAGATTACACCTCAACAGAAGGGAGATGAAAATCTTCACCAAATGGACCAATAAGCACCATCACAATAAATGGAGAAAAGATTGAAGTTGTCAAACATTTCATATTACTTGGTTGCACAATCAACACCAATGAAAGCAGCAGTCAAGAAATCAGACGATGTATTGCACTGGGAAAATCTGTTGTAAAAGATCTCTTTCAAGTGATGAAGAACAAAGATGTCTCTTTGAAGACTAAGGTGTATCTAACTCAAGCCCTGGTATTTTAATTGCCTCATATGTATGTGAGAGTTGGACAATGAATCAGGAAGACCAAAGAAGAGTTGATGCTTTTGAGTTGTAGT
>NW_006921731.1:5139990-5141493 GCF_000298275.1 Orycteropus afer afer
TAACAACAACAGGCAGAAAAATGAAACAGGTTACATGCTTCACATCTAACCAAAAAACTAATTCAGAATGATTTAAGTACCTAAATGTGAAAACCAACACCATAAATTTCTTAGAAGAGAATGCAGGAACAGCATTGCCAGGCCTAGCTTTTAGCAATAGATTATTTAATATAATCATAAAAGCACAAACAGCAAAAGACAAAATAAATAAATGTCACCTCATGAAACATTTTTGTTCATCAAAAGATTTTACCAAAAAAGAAGACAAACTGTCAACTGGAAGAGTATTCCTGGAAACCATGTATCTGATAAGAATCTAATAACCAATATATATATAAAACTTTGATAACTCAACAGCAAAAGGACAAATAACCTAATCATAAAATAGGCCAAGGAATTGAGTAGACATTTCACCAAAGAGGTCATTTGAATGAGCACCAAAAACATGAAAAGATACTCAAGGACATTAACCATCAGAAAGATGCAAATCAAAATCAAAAGAGATACCATTCCAATCCTACTAAAAGGGAGCTGTGGCGGCATAGTGCCTAAGGCATTGGACTGCTAACCAGAAGGCTGGCAGTTCAAACCCAGCCACTCCTCGGAAGGAAGATTGGTCAATTTACTTCCTTAGTAACCACCTTGGAAACCCAAGGAGGGGTCGCTATGAGTCAGATCCAACTCAACGGCAGTGAGTTTGGTTTGGTTTTGGTTAAAATGACTCAGGAGGTACCTTGGTGGCACAGTGGTTGAAGTGCTCACGTGATAATCAAAAATTCAGCAGTTCAAACCTTCCAGCCAGCCCACAGGAGAAAAATGTGACATTCTGCTTCCATAAAGATTGAAAGTCTTAGAAACTCCATGGAGCAGTTCTACTCTGTTTTATAGGGTTGCTATGAGTTGGAATTGACTAGATAGCAGTTCTTTTGGTTTATGGTAGGATGATAAAATCAAAGCAAACAGAGCATAAGATGTTGGCAAGGATGTGGGGAAACTTGAATGCTTGTCTATTGTTGGTAGGAATGCAAAATGGTACAGCATTTGTGGAAAACAATATGATAGTTCCTCAAAAAACTAAAAATAAAAGTACCTTTATGAGCCAGCAATTCAACTTCTATGTATTCACACAAAAGACTTGAAAGGAGAAATGCAGAGATTTGTTCAACAATGTTCGTTGAAGCACTAGTCACAATAACCAAATGGTGGAAACAACTTAAGTGCCCATCAACAGGTGAATTAATAAAATGTGCTACATACATACAGTGAAATACTGCTCAGCTTGTAGGAAAAATAACCTCTTGATACATGCTACAATATGGATGGAGCTTGCAGACTTTATGTTGAATGAAGTAAATCAGTCACAAGAGTACACATATTATATAACCCCACTTATATAAAAAGACAAAAATGGCAAATGCATATGCAAAACCAACAGCCAATATTACCCTCAATGGAGAGAGACTGAAACCATTCCTCTTGAGAACAGGAACTAGACAAGGATGC
>NW_006921731.1:5145753-5146765 GCF_000298275.1 Orycteropus afer afer
ATGAGACAACCACTGAAGACTGGTTGCTATACTAAAACCCCAAGAGTTGAGGACAAGAACAGATACCAGAGAAGGAAATTCTTGTATCCCACCATCTCCAGACTCCAGAGACCCCATGAAGATAGCACTGTTGGATTTTGAGCCCTGTGTTTCAGTCTGGCTCTCCAAGACCTTTTATTAAGTCTTGTGTGTTTTTCCATCTGAGAACTCTTGATGCTTTATTTTTGTTTGCTTGCTTGGAATTGCTACCTCCAGGTGTATTGTAAGGCTGCTTTTGACAATCTTTTAAAGGATTGAGGGTGTGTGGGGGGTGGGGAGGAATAGCAGTTGGCTTTGTTAGAAACTGAAATTAGATTCTAGGATGCAACTCTTGCACATGTCTGAAGACTGTGTTTTAGCACCTCTACAACAACAACACAAGTATTTGGTTGTATCTGCAGATTTGTAAATTTCAAAAGAAATAGCATGTGCTGAACTCTGGCACCATAAGTTTTTCCTTGCCTCCCTCCACCCCGTGCCCTGCCACCTGTCTCTTAAAGAATTTGTTTGCCTCAACTGATGGCAACAGTGGGAGGTTCTGGTTCTGTCACTTGCAAGAGGTTTCTTTTTTTCTTTTTTTTTTTTGACTTTGCTGGTGAGAGTAGTATAAGGTTCTGGGTAAATTACTGTTCTCCAAGCTTTTTTCCAGTAGTCTGGAAATGTATAATTGAAGCTAAAATACTCTAGTGGACAGAGGCAGACAACTTTCCCAAGGTCACATAACAAGATCTTTCACCCATTCTATCGAATGCCACCCCTGAAGTCGCTGGATTTTGTTTAAATCTTCATTACTTTTGATTTTGTTTTAAATTGGCAACTTGGGTTTATTGATTGGTAAGGCTTTTCTATAATGCTGTTGTTCTGGTTACCTAGTGCTACTCTGACAGGAATATACCACAAATGGGATGGCCTTAACAAACAGCAGTTTATTCTTATAATTTGGAGGCTTTAAGTCCAAGTTCAAGTGCCAGGC
>NW_006921731.1:5147160-5148622 GCF_000298275.1 Orycteropus afer afer
CTTGTGGTAGATCCCACCATGGAGCTGATTGCCAGTCTCCTCAAGGGGATTAACTAACACCAGCTGCCCAGCCACTCAACCAGGCCCAGCCAAGTTGACACACAAACCAAACTACCACAGCTGTCAATAAATTTGCTATCTGTTTTCATATTTGTTTTTCTTACATGCTTTTAGGATCTGTAGACTAATAGTTTTCACTTAGTGAATGAATATTATTGAAATAATTGCTTTGTGATCATCCCTCATTGTTTTTGAAGTAGATTTGTTCTATCAATTCGGTTTTATTAATTGATAAGACAAATTTGTGTAGGTAAACATTTCCATATGTTTTAATGAAAAAAACCTTTGTATTTCCTTCATTAGTATTTTATCTATACTGTTGACTAGATTAATGATACTCCTAATTATTATTACTAAAATTATTAAATGTTATATAAGTTTACTTCTAATGTAATTTTTCAGAAAGCTGATATGCAGGCAATGAAGTGAGTCATGTACATAGATAAGATATATTCTACAGGTGAACTTGAGCTCCCACTCTAAGATTTGCCATCTAAACACAGTCCAAGCAGTTCTTCTAATGTGACACTCTCTATACTTACCCTCATGAGACAACCACTGAAGACTGGTTGCTATACTAAAGCATGGTGAAAAAATCAGATGGTGCCTGACTATCAAAAAAAATAAAATAAAATAATGCCTGGAGTCTTAAAATCTTTTCCTAAAACAAGCAGTCAAAGGAGTCATTAACCAGTCCATGCAGAAGAAAGCCCACCAACCTAAGTATAATCAAAGGATTTTAAATAAAATCCATGATCAAGAGTAGGTAATGCATTACAGCAGGAGCCCTAACTCTATTTTGAGTCTTGACATAAGTTCAGATGCCATTTGTGTCCTTTATGTTACTTCCTCAATGCCTGTTGGCTGTTAAACCAACAGCATTGCTGTTTAAAGTCAGGGCAATCATAGGGAAAGGCAGTTTGCCCTCAGGAAGAATATGGTTGAAAGTAGATTATGCAAAATTGCTCATACAAATTACTAGGGAAATTGCCTGTGTACTTACCAAAAGTAGCCTATCAGATTCATGTTATCTGTTTTAAGTTAAAAGTTAGGGTCCTGCATCAAAGTCAATGGCATAACATACTACACAAAAACATTGTTCCACATCCTACTTTGGTGAGTAGAGATTGGGATCTTAAAAGATTGCAAGTGGTCATCTAGAAGCAATGATGGCTCTCCCCTCATCCAGAGCAAAGAAGAATGAAGAAAACCAAAAATCCATGGAAGCAATTAGTCCGAGCGACTGGTACACCATCCAATCTGTAGCCTATACGACTATGAGACCAGAAGAACTAGATGTCAGCCACTCAGAGGGAGATCTGTGTAGGAGATCCTGGATAGAGTGGGAGAACAATGTGGAATAAAAACTCAAAATTATGGGAAAAAAAAAAAAAAAAAAAAC
>NW_006921731.1:5149203-5149779 GCF_000298275.1 Orycteropus afer afer
TTGAGTCCCTTGGATTTTCTATGTACAGGATCACATTATCCACAAATAGAAATAGTTTTAGTTCCTCTTTGCCAATTTGTATGCCTTTTATTTCTCTTTCTTGTCTTATTGCCCTGGCCAGGACTTCCAATAAAATGTTAAATAGCAGTTGTGATAGAGGTCATCCCTGTCTGGTTCCCATTTGTAAGAGGAATGCCTTGAGTCTTTCTCCATCAATAATGATGTTGACCATTGGCTTTGCATTTATACCCTTTATTATGTTGAGGAATTTCCCTTCTATACCTATTTTGCTGAGGGTTCTGAACAGAAATGGATGTTGGATTTTATTAAATGCCTTTTCTACATCAATTGATATAGTCAGATGATTCCTTTCTTTTGTTTTGTTTATGTGGTGGATTACATTGGTAGATTTTCTGAAGTTGAACCACCCATGTAAACCTGGTATGAATCCCACTTGGTCCGGGTGTATTAATTTTTTGATATTTTGTTGGATTATATTGGCTAGGATTTTGTTAAAGATTTTTGCATCTATGTTCTGTAGTTTTCCTTTCTAGTGGTGTCCGTCTCTGTTTTTGG
>NW_006921731.1:5149879-5155633 GCF_000298275.1 Orycteropus afer afer
GAGAAGGAAATGGGAAGAGAGCTATTACATGTGAGGGATTGCAGTCAATGTCATGAGACAAAATGTGTATGAACTGCTGTAAGGAAAATGAAATTGCTCTATAAACTTCTACCCAAATCACAATAAAAATTAAAATGAAAAAAAAAAAAGTTAGGGTCACCTTGTGGCCATGACTCAGGGTGACATGATCATCAATCTTATCCAGACCATCACATAGTTAAGTTATAAAAACCCCAGAATCAATCTTATAACCTGCAATTATGTCTGTATCTCAGTCATGGTTCTTTCCCCATTTCTGTAGTCCCACCGGCACCAGTGATCAATTGACTTGCTACCAGTCATGATCTTGTGATGATTTCCTTTGTTCCATATCATATATAATGAAAATCAGGACTGTGATTCAGTGGATTCCATTGGCCCCTATACTGGCTACACACTGACAGTTTCTTTTATCCAGATGATGGTGTTTGGTTTTGGCGATGTCCTGTTTAAGGCTTAATAAAATGGTCTCCACAGGAATTAAAAAAAAAAATAAATAAAGAACTATATAGGAGCAAATTAACAATAGCAACTCAGAAAGATTAATTAAGAACCTTAAGGGGCAGTGAGTGTATACTAATAGGGGAGAAAACCCAGTAAAGAAGGGTGAGAATGGGTGCACAACTCGAAGAATGTAATCAATGTACATGTATATATTGAATTGGTGTATGTTTTACTGTGAATATTCTCAATAATGACAATATGTATATATTTTCTAAAGAAAGTAATTTGGAAACAGAAATGATGATAACTACCCCAGCCTGTGATTGTTGTTGAGAAGAAACCAGAGGCGCCGAGACAGGAAGACTAGAGTGATGGTATTTAAAATTGTTCAAGGAATTTCTGAAAATCTAATAGCTTGGCTGCCCCATGCACATAGTTTTTGGATAAACAGAACAGGATGAGACAGCCCAGGATCACCTGTATGTGAACGGGTTTTATAAACTGAAAGGGCTGCATTATCTTTTTTAAACTTAATTCTACTGTGATAAATTATATATAACAAATGTTTGCCATCTTGTCCATTTTTAGTGATACTAATCAGTTATATTTATTACACTTATCATATTGTGCAACCAAAAGCACTATTTCCAAAAGTTTTTATCACCCAAACACAAACTCAGTACCCCCTCAGCAAGAACACCCTATTCTTTGCACTCCCAGCTCCAGTAACAACTAATAAACTCTTTTCCTATCTACTCATTTACCTACTCTAGGTATTTCATATAAGTGGGATCATACAATATTTTTCCTTTTGTGTCTAGCTTATTTCATAGGCTGTTTTATCTTGAGATATTCTAATTTTTAATGAATAAAGAGAAAAGGAACATGAAATTGTGATTTTTGTGAAATTGAAAGTAATTACAGATGAAACTATTGACTGAAATTGACTTAATGGTGGAAAAAGAAATACACTTTTAAAATTGTAACCCTATCTAATTTTTCTATCCATTGCCAACAATGACCATTTTTTCAATTAAGTCTATTAAATTAACAACCATTTAGTATGCTGGGATTTTGTTTGTTTGTTTGTTTTTAGGGAGGAGAGACGTCAAGCATATCTCTCTGGAGATTAGGCAGAATTAGCCAGAAATTGGTCATTTGCTGTCATACATTATCACTGGGAATTACAGGATAAATACTGATGCAGCTCTATTGATCAGCAAACTTTTTTTTTTTTTTTTTTTGATGTGAAGGGCCAGATGGTAACTATTTTAGGCTTTGTGATAATCTCAATGACAGCTACTCAAGTCTACTTATGTAGTATGAAAATAGCCATAATCAATAAGTAAATGAATAGGCATAATCTTATTTCAATAAAGCTTCATTTATAAAAACAAGTGATGGGCCACATTTGCTGATCCCTAATATATAGAGATTAATTTAGAGAAGGGGCAGCTATAAGGCAAATTTCAGATTAGAGGGTTGTGTAAGAACAAAAAATCTGTGCATCATCGTCTCCTTTCACACACATAACAGACATTCCTAGTCAGTCAAAGGCTGCACTTAAAGTGGAGCAATGTGATGACAAACTTCATCCACAGCACAGTGCTATCTGCACTATGCACATCTCACCCTTCTCTGGCTATTTCTCCTTCCATTTATGGAAATTACAGTTCTAAATGCTTAATGTTGTTAACTGCCATGGAGTTGACACTCAACACACATGGACCCCATGAACAATGGGATTAAATGTTCCCTAGTCCTGCGTTCTTGGCTCTGGTAGCATAGTGGTTAGCATTTGGCTGCTAACCGAAAGGTCAGGGGTTCAAACCCACCAGCTGTTCCACAGAATGAAGATGGGGTGATCTACTTCCATAAAGATTTATAGCCTCAGAAACCCAATAGGGGTTGCTATGAGCCAGAAGTAACTTGATGGCAGTAAAGTTTTTTTTTTTGCTTGTTTTTGTTTTTGTTTTTCAGTCCTGCATCATCCCTGTGAATAGCTGCCGATTGGACTATTGTCATCCACAGGTTTTCACTGGCTGATTTTCAGAAGGAAATCACCAGGCCATTCTTCCTAGTCTGTCTTGGTCTGGAAATTCCACTGTCACCTGTTCAGCATCATAGCAACACAGAAGTCTCCACTGAGTGATGGCTATGCATGAGGTACTTTGGCCAGGAATGGAGATCCACTTGGAAGGTGAAAATTCTACTAGTGAACTACCAATGCTTTACAGTGGTAGCAATTTGAGATGCAATTACACATGGAGAATAAGACAGCAGGATGATCTGAAATTTTTAAGATTATAAAAACCCAGAAAGCAAAAACTTGATGTAATGGGGAGGTCTGGCCAAGACTGGATCCTAAGAGATTGAGGATTTGATTTGATTTTACTTTTAATGGTTTTTTTTTTTTTTTTTTCCCTTGAAAAACTTCATAGCTATAAGCAGGGTGCTTGGATGGGCAAATGGGGTGGGGTGGGTAAATGCCTTAAACATTTTTCATATTACATTACAGATGGACATTTGAATAAATAACTTTGATGTATATTTTAGGTAAGGTGAAGCAAAGAGTTCTAAATAAAGAAATTCAAGGTCAAGAAAATAAACTAAGTTGCTCCAAGCTAGACTGTAAAATTTTTATTTCATTATGTCAACATTGTACAGATTATTCTTCTCTAGGAAAACATTTAATTCTTAATTCATGCACTTACCTTAATAATGTTGGCCATCAACCTTGGAAAATATAAGTTCTTATTTATGCAAAAATTGGAGACCAGGAAGAACAATAAGGAGATTTTACTGGATTGATGATGCTGAAATCCACACTCCACTGCTCTGCTCAAGCTTTGTTGTCCAGTGTTTTCCTACTAATAATGTTAGTCATCATAAAGAGGATCTTAGGGAAAAGCCAATAAAAACTTTTGTGTGTTTATTTTTCTGGAAAAAAAAAAAAAAAGACATTCCAAATGCCAGCCATTGCAGAATACAGCAGATTTGAGATTTGAGAATGGGGGGTTTCAGGATTGCATATAGGACTTCAGGTGAGTAGCTAAAGGGTATTCTGATTTACAGGAAAGTGAGGTAGAGTCCGCAACATGATGGCAGGCCAAGAACTAGCAAGAGACCCTGTCAGTAAATCTAGTTTTTTCTATTGTATTTCTCTTCCATTATTTCAAAGTCTCCATTGTCCTATTAACTAAAGAAAGAGGTTGTATTCAGGCCCAGGGAGAGTTAGAGAAAGAACCTCTGTAGCCTGGGGGAAGCCTACTGAGACTTTAAGGTGTGACTGGAATAAGAGGAAGAAGAGATTCCAGAGAGGGGGAGGGAGAGGCAGAGGGAGATTTGTTGAATATTTAAGCATTCTCTGGGGACACACTTGACGAATTTAATCTTCTAAAGTTGGTGCTTTCTTCAAACGGGATAGGAGCTCAAGTCTTAATTTTGGGGCATAAGTATATATTTTAAAAAGGAGGTAAACCTTATTCTTTAACAGAGTCCAATGGGTCTGGAGCACTTGGGACACATACTTGTCTTTATCCGACTTTGAGAAGGCAGCAAACATATAAGTGTGATTCAGTGAGACCTCACAATTCTCCTTTTCCTTTGATTCTGACAACATGCTTATAAGCGGCAACACAGCTAATGGGGAAAAATCCCCTAAAAAATCAGTGTGAATAAACAGCCCAGTACATTCGGAGGAAGCCAAAAGGACTGGCCATGCCCAGAAGGAAAAGGAGAGGCAAGGGTTAACTGCTTTCTACTCAACTATTCAACAAACCCAGAAGTGAGACAAAATTCAATGGCAGTTAATGGTGTTTTTCTAAATATCATAATTACTTAGGTCTTTGGTTATTAGCTAATGAGTTGAAAACACAGAATGATACAATATTAATTCACAGGCAATCTGAATAATTCCATTAACATGATTAGGTAACATGTTGCCTGGAACCCTTCTGTGATAAAGAAAATAAAACCTTTTTGGTAAAAATTCTAAGGAAAAATAAATGGCCTCTACCTCTCCAAATTGAATTGAAATAATTCAAAATGTCTACTTTTTAATCCTAGTGTTCTTGTTCTGACTATAACTGTCGAAACTGAGAATTCACAAATAAACAGATGAAAAATGCCTATCTCTGTCTCTGATTAGTCAGTATTTTCACACTTACAGACATACACAATAGCCAATAAAAAGAATACATGAAAAAAAAAAAAAAAAGGTGCGTTAGTGTTTCCTCTCTCAATGGCTAAATTAAATTCACCATCATAGCTGAACAAGCCCTAGGTTAAATGCCTGTTTTGAAAAATTTAAGCTGGGAAATAATTACAATAGTCATTATCATGTGAAGGCACATTGTCTGTGTTTGTTAGTTGAGCGGGTCAGCAGGGAGCACTTATGAGGAAGAGATCATAGAATAAAGTCCATTCAAGACAGTAGCAACCTCTGGTCTGTGACCGCTGACGATATTCCTAATTTTTTTTTTTTAAGAGCTTGTTTTACATTCAACATTACGTGTACATTTAGTTTCACTCCCCATTTACCACGACCAACTCTAACCCAGTCTCCTCCCTTCCTTACCCTGTAACCCTCCTCCTGTGTCTTTTATATTTATGCACTCCTCTCTATCCTGCATTTCCTCAATTTGAATGTTTGTCCTCTGGTGTCCCATGGTCTATTGCTCTAAGAGATGTATTACCATAGAATATGTGGGTGTGTCCTCCTGGGATGAGTGGTCTGTGTGAACATCTTGTTAATGATTGGGCTGAGAGCCAGCCCCTGGGGTGAGTTTTATTCCAGGCACAGAATTCCAGGGCCATAGTATTGGAGGTCTCACCAGATTTCATCTGACCAGTAATTCTGGTCATTATTTTTTAAATTTTGTTCCATGTTTTCCCACCCATACTATCCAAGATCTCCAGATTTGATCCTTTCCTGAGTGGTTGGCATTGGTAGCTGGGCACCATCTAGTTCTTCTGGTCTAGAGGGCCATAATGCCCTATGGCTGATTGCTTCCAAATGCCCTTTTTTTTTTTTTTTTCCATTTGTTTTGTTTTGTGGTCTTCTTAGCTCCTGACCCTAGGAGACCATTAGCTACATCTTAGGTGGCTGCTTGAAAGCTTTTAAGATACCAGTCGATACTCAACAATGTAGGATGCAGAGCAAGGCTTTTACATATTTTGTTGTGCCAGTTGAGTCTGGTGTCCCCCAGTACTATGCTCCTGAGACAGTAGATCTGTTGGATCTCTTTCCCATAGTGTCTGGTTGTCTGT
>NW_006921731.1:5158820-5169039 GCF_000298275.1 Orycteropus afer afer
ATTTTTTTTATTTCAATTGGTTCTGTTGTGATGACACCATTTTTATTTATAATTTTTGTGATTTGGATCTTTTCTTTCTTTTCTTTTGTTAGATCTGCCAGTGGTTTATCAATTTTATTAATCTTTCCGAAGAACTAGCTTTTTGTTTTGTTGATTTTCTCTATTTTTATTTTCTGTTTCATTTATTTCTGCTCTGATCTTTATTATTTCTTTGTTTCTAGATACTGTAGAAATCTTTTGTTGTTCTATTTCTAGTTGTTGGATTTGGTGAGATAGCATGTTAATTTTGTTTCTTTCCTCTTTTTTGATGTCTGCATTTATTGCTATACACTGTCCTCTGAGTACTGCTTTCACAGTGTCCCATAGGTGTTTATATGATGCATCTTCATTCTCATTTGTTTCTAAGAATTTTTTAATTTAAATTTTTATTTGTTCTATTACCCAGTAGTTTTTAAGCAGTGAGTTGTTCAGCTTCCATGTGTTTGATGCTTTTTCTTTGCTCTTCCTATTATTAATTTCTAATTTTATAGCATTGTGGTCCTAGAAAATGTTTTGTAGTATTTCAATGCTTTTGAATTTATGGAGGCTTGTTTTATGTCCTAACACATGGTCTATTCTGGAGAAGGATCCATGTGCACTGGAGAAGAATGTGAATTGTGCTTTTGTTGGGTGAAATGCTCTGTATATGTCTATGAGGTTGAATTGGTTGATTGTATTGTTGAGTTCTTCTGTATTTTTGTAGAGTTTTTTCCCAGGTGACCTGTCCCTCTTTGAAAGTGGTGTGTTAAAGTCTCCTACTACTATTGTTGAGTAGTCTATTGTCCCTTTTAATTCAGTTAATATTTGCTTCACTATTTTGGAGCACTTTTATTGGGTGCATAAATATTTATTATTGTAACATCTTCTTTGTTAATTGCCTCTTTCAGCATCATATATTGTCCTCTTTTGTCTCTTGTGATGTTCTTCACCTTAATGTCTATTTTGTCAGAAATTAATATTGCCATCCCTTCTCTTTTTGGTTTCCATTGGCTTGGTATTTTTTTTTTCCATCCCTTATTTCTTAATTTGTTTTTATCTTTGTGTCTAAGGTGGGTCTCTTGTAGGCAGCATATCGATGGGTCTTCTTTTCTTATCCAGTCTGCCACTGTTTTTCTCTTGATAGGTGCATTTAGTCCATTCACAATGAGTGTAATTAGTGATAGGTATGAATTGATTGCTGTCATTCTATTGTGTTTTTTGTCATGTTGTTAGTGTTTCCTTGGACCATATACTTTTCTGTGCTGAGTTCAGTTTGTTGGCTAATGCTTTCTTCCTTTTCTTCTTTATAGTTGGTTTTGTCCTTATTAAACTCATATGTTTTCCTTCTTTCTAGATTTGCTTATAGGGATTGCTACTTTTCCTGTGATTCCCTTGGAGTATATTCTTGTATCTACATTTTTAGAACAGTGCGTACTATGAAGACATTGTCCTGTTTTCCTCTCCATTTGGAAGTTTGTACCTAGAAGTTTTATTCCCTCTGATAGGTTAGTTGCTATTGTTGTGTGCTGATTGACTTTGTTGGTTTGTAGAGTATAGTGTTTTACGGCCTTATTTTGAGTTTCTATTTCTGATTTGTTTTTAGTGTTGATGCCAAGTATCCTGATTCTGTTGGTCTCTGTTGTGGGTTCTCTATTAGAAGAACTTCCTTAAGCATTTCTTGTAGGCTTAGTCTGGTTTTTACAATATCCCTTAATTTCTCTTTGTCTGAGAATGCCTTGATTTCGCCCTCATATTTGATGGATAATTTGGCTGGATGTAGGATTCTTGGTTAGAAGTTCTTTTCCTTCAGTGTTTTATATATGCTGTTCCATTGCCTTCTTGCCTACATGGCTTCTGCTGAATAATTGGAGTTCAGCCTCTTTTATTATTATAAGTAATACTTCTTTTGTCCCAGGCAACTCTCAATTTTTTTTCTTTGTCTTTAGTTTTGGAGAGTTTGATTATAATATGCCTCAATGTTTTTTTCTTGGCATCTATCTTGTGTGGGGTTCTATTTTTCATGATATGGGGGAAGTTTTCTGTTAGCAGGTCTTCCACAACTTTCTCAGTGTTTTTTTTTTTTTTCCACCTCTTCTTGTTCTGGAATTCCAATGAGTCTTATGTTGTTTCATCTCATGTCATCACATAAAATTCTTAGGTTCTCTTCATTTCTCTTAAATCTTTGTTCTGAATTTTCTTCATACAGGCTGGTGTCCAGGGATTTGTCTTCTAGTGGGGATGTGTTCCTCAGCCAGTTCTAACCTACTCTTTTGTGCTTCTACTGTGTTGTGTAATTCTGTAATTTTGGTATTCATCTTCTGGATTTCTAACTGCTGTTTTTGTATGAGTTCTGATTGTGCGTTAATCTTGTTATTTTGTTCTTGAATGATTTTCCTGAGTTCTTCTAGGGAACTGTCTGTGTTCTCCTTGCTTCTATTTGGAGTTTCCTTAGGCTCTTGTAAAGCTCTATAAACATATTTTCTAAATTCCTTCTCAGATAATTCTATTGCCTCCTCTTCCTCCATGTTTAATGAGACCTTAGTTTGTGATTTGGCTTCTATAGCCTTGTCCTGTTTGTTGTTGTTGTTGTTTGATTTGAGGTTGTGTGTTGTTTCCTAGACATTTTGAGGTTTATTCCTGACTATTCTCAATCATTCCCATAATGCACGACCTACGAAAGAGGTGTTTTGTTGTTAGTAGGCATGTTACAATCAGCAACCAGGTATCTGAAGAAGCTTGTGTATGTACAGAGCACCAAGATTGTCCAGAGAGCTTAGGGGCAAGAACTCTATTAACAAAGGTCACATTTTGCATGCTGAGGTTGGAAATGAGAAGTGGGAGGGGTTGTCGTCTATCCTTCCTTGTCTATAATCTGGTTTTGTGTGTGTGTGTGTGTGACATTTTTCTTCCATTCAAACACAATGGAAAGAAGGAAAAAGAATTCTAGATCCAAGAATGCCAACATTCATGTATCAGAGTTCTCTGGTTTTGAACCTAAGAAAGTATCCATACTTATTCATGGGACTCTTTTCCACTGTATTTTTTTCTCTCCAAGCAGACACCAAAACCTATTTTCTTTAGCAGAGGAAATGAAGCCCAGTTGCCATCTCTGTTTTAGATAAGTACTGCAGAATGGTTTGTTAACATTGGCTTTGTGTGGATATAATCCCAACGGCATGCTGTTTGAGGTGGTGGCATCCATGTTTAACCATGGACTTTCAGAAGGTGAGGCTGAAATCCAGCCCTGATAGAGTCAATGCAAAAGTGAGAATATAAGGGTAGAGATAAGTTAAAGAATGGGTGTCTGGAAGCTGTAGGTCAGAATCAATGGCACAAGTGTTCTTTCTGCTTGGAACACACTTCCACCTTCTCTTCCTTTGCCAAACTCCCTTTCCTTCTACAGGTCCCAGCTTAGAAACTGCTTTTCCTTCTCTGTCCTTAAAGTCTGGACTTAGTCACACCTTCCATTATATGGACAATACTAGACTTTCTTTACCCTGCCACTCTTTACAATCTCTGGGAATTGTTGTGCCTGCTCAATATCATTTAACCCAGCTCAACCCTAGGAGTGGTAGGCCAGATTTACCATAATATTTTTAAAATAAACTGACATCAGAAGCCAGTGAATGATAGGGTCTGACCATCCAACCAATGTTAATTAAGCCAATTCTATGTATGTAAGAAGACAACAAGGTGCCAGAAATAAGGAGATTTAAAAAACTGTGCCTTACATGAAAAACTCTTCTTATTTTTCTGCTATAACTCAAACCCATTGCAGCTGAGTTGATTTTGACTCATTACAACATATAGACAGAGTAGAACTGCCTTAGAGAGTTTCCAAGGCTGTAAATCTTTACAGAAGCTGACTGTCACATCTTTTTCCCATAAAGCAGCTAGTGGGTTTAAACTGTCAGCTTTTTGGATATCAGTCAAGTGCTTAACCACTGCACCACCAGGGCTCATTTGTCTACTATACCAGGGTCCAGTTATTTTCCCCAGACATAGCCTGCACAAAGTCTGGGCTTAAATCCCTAATTCACCATCTCTGGCAGCAACTGCTACTTGCTGAGTCAATATAGTCTGTAAAGTAAAATATTATTAGAATCTAACATGTTGTTACATAAATCTGTGTGTACTGTGTATCCAATAATAACCTGGAATTAAAAGAAGGAAAACAATTTGAAAGAAAAAGCCCAATAGTTAGAGTCAAAAGAGATTTGGCCTTTATTTTATTTTATTTTTTTTCTGTGTGTGATGGGGACTGGGGTTGTAGCTCAGTTCTGTGTAGCTTTGGTCATCATTTTTAGCTTCTTTGATTCTCTGATTTATTTATTCATTAGTAAAATACTTGGCAAAAAAAATCTTGTAGTAGGGATAAGATGTGACATTATAAAATCCTGGCATAAGATCTGGCTCATTAGGGGTACTAGAAGAAAAAAAAAAAAATTATTGGTACCCATTTTAAAAATAAAAAGTTGGATAATGCCATACACACACACACACACACATATTAATCATTTTCAATCTTTATAGCCGTTCCATGAAGTAAGCCTTGTTATTATCCCCATTTGGCAGATTATAAAATCAAGACTCATTGACATTATCTGACTTGTCCATGGGCATATAGAAAGGAATGGGCAGAGCCAGGATTCAAATTCTAGCCTGGTCTTACTCTGTATCCTTGTGGCCTACTATACTCACCACTATGGAATACAATTGCAAATACAGCTCTGACCTGGTAAGTCTATGGAGCTGCTACAGAATCAACTCTCAAAGTATAAATGGCTTTTTTTTTTTTTTTTTTGTGGAAGAGTCCTAGTAGCACAGTGGTTAAAGTACTCAGCTGTTAAACAAAAGTCAGTGGTTCAAACTCACCACCTGGTCCATGGGAGAAAGATGTGGCAGTCTGCTTCCATAAAGATTTACAGCCTTGGAAAACTTATAGGGCAGGTCTACTCTATCTTACTGGGTTGTTATGAATTAGAATCCACTCAATGGCTGTGGGTGAGGTTTTTGGCAGATACTAAATGTTACCTACCCAATATTCACTCTTTACCTCTCTCTAACTAAAAGAGCTCCTATATTGTTAGAGGCACAAATGAGCCCAGTAAAATCTATATTTCTCATCCATTCTTGAGACAGTAGGTAAACATTGGAGCATGGTACTTCTCAGAAAGCATTTTGTCTTAGGTTAGGTTCTCCAGCAAAGCAAAACAGTGAAGGTTATATATGCGTATAAGGAACTTACCTCAAGAAAATAGCTTATGCAGCTTTGGAGGCCAAAAACTCCTGAGTATGTGGGTCACGCATCAGGTTGGAGCTTGTCCTATTCACATAGCTGCATGGGCTGATGAACCCAAGATTGACAGGTGAGATGGAAAGCTGCAAGTCCATGGCTGCGCAGACTGAGGAAACTAAGGTCAGTAGGTAAGATGGTAAGATTCTGACTCACAGGCTACAGAGGCTGATGAATTCAAAGCTGATCGGCAATATGGCAGATCACTGACTTGAGTCCAAAGAGCCAGAGTTCAGATGATGAATAGGCAGATGCAGGATCCAGATCAAGCAAAAAGCCAGAGAGCTTTGCCCTAAAGAAACTAACTTCCAACTGATTGGCTGCTCATAGTAAGTCTCATCACAGAGGTGATTACAATATATCAGATCTCAGCTTGGTGGATGACTACATCATAACTGCCAAACTACTGAGAAAAATGGTCCAGACATGTTGAGATGCAACCTTTACCATGACAGTTCACTCCTTGTCAATTTAGCACCTGTGCACATCTCCTTAAATCATATATCATCTCTAAAGAAAGACAATTATAAAGTCATACTTTTGCCTAACATGATACAACTAGCATGTGTATAACCAAAAAGCATTAGTCTCATTTACATCTTGTATTTTATAAGTGAAGAAAACAAAAATATTTGATGCACATATAGAAGGAAGAAATATTCATAATAATCACAGTCTTCATTTCTGCAATAGGTCACATGGTCATTGCCAGTGTTAACACTACTGTCTTCCACCATCCACTCTGTGTTCCCTTTGCCCTCAGCAAGCGCCTCAGCTGGTCATGGTTCATTGCCTGGTGGGTGACTAAAAACATTCCTGAAGGGTCTGTGCCACTAGTAACCAAGTCAAACTAAATTCACTGCCATGGAGTCAGAGTCGATGGATAGTGACCCCTCCTTTGGTTTCCAAGGCAGTATCACTACAGAAGTAGATTGCCCAATCTTCCTTCTCAGAAGTGGCTGGTGGATTTGAACTGACACCCTTTTGGTTAGTAATCAAATGCCTTAGGTACTATGCCACATAGTCATGTCAAAATTGAATGGTTAAAGTTTTCCATTGATTTAATCACACACAGGATAGTACTAAGAGACATCCTAAGCAATGCCTTGCATTCCAGACATACTCTTCTTTACTTCCATTATGTAATACCAATCCAATTTCCTCCTGGTAATCAGGATCAATCACACCAATCAATACAATAATTTCCTTCTTTGCCTGTTGATCAAAAGGCATGAGAAGCCCAAAATGGCAAGATGGTATTCTTTACTTCCAGTTCAATGGAATCATATTGTATCTCAGGTGGGAATATTCCTCCCTTTGGAACTAAGACCTCTAGACCTGTAGAGCATAGGGTTGCAGGGACAGAAAGCAAAAATTTGCAAGTGGATTTCTAAGGGTAATAGTGTGTGGTGCCTCTCTCATTTTCATCCCTTAGTTACTGGACCCATGAATCCTGGCTTTTGGGAAAAAGGCATCAAATATTGAATACCAGTTTAGAGCATATGCAGCCATCTGAAGAATACTGCCCCAAATCTGAAAAGTATTTTCATCCAGCTGGCACTGTAATTGTTTCTTTAGAAGACCATTCTATCATTCTATTAAGCCAGCTGTGTAAGGATGATGAGGAACATGATAAGATCAGAGAATTCCATGAGCACGTACCCATTGTCACACTTTATTTGCTGTGAAGTGACTCTCTTGACCTGAGCTGATGTTGTGTGGGATATAATGACAGTGCATAAGGCATTCTGTAAGTCCATGGATGGTAGTTTTGGCAGAATCATTACATGCAGGGAAGACAAATGCATATTCAAAGTACATGTCATCACTTCCATAATGGAAGTCCTTCAGTATAATCAACCTGCCATCAGGTTGCTGACTGATGCCCCAAGAAATGGTTCCATATTACAGACTCAGTGTTGGTCTCAGTTGCTGAAAGATTGGGCACTCAGCATAACCTAAAGCTAAATTGACCCTGGTGAGTAGAAGTCTATATTGCTGAACTCATGCATAATCTCCACTCCTGCCACAATGGCCACTTTGTTCATGTGCCCATTGGGCAATGACAGAAGTGGCTGTGGAAAGAGCATTAGTAGTTTCCACAGAACATGTCATCCTATCCACTTGATTTCTAAAGGGCAAATGCACCCGTTAGTATTTACATAGGTACAAATATCTTCTTTCTCGGGGCTTGGAGGCTGCTTTTCCTTGGGTGTGGCTCTATCTTAAGGCCAGGACCTGAGGTAGGCAGTCCTAAAGCTGGGGGCTGCTATTCACTTGGGGATGGCCCTTTATTAAGGGCAGGGCTTGAAGTAAGTGGGCCTGGGGCTTGGGGGCTGCTTTTCACTAGAGGGTGGCTCTATATTAATGTCAGGCCTGAGATAGATGGGCCAGGGTTCAGGATCTGCTTTTCACTTGTGGGCAGCTCTATTTTAAGGTCATTGCTGAGGTAGGCAGGTGCAGATGGGTTAGGAACAACTATGGGAGATGAACTTGTCTGTCAGTTTGTAGTACTGTGGTGGCTTATGTGTTGCTATGAGGCTGGAAGCTAAGCCACCGTGTTGCAAAATGCCATCAGGGTTATCCATGGTGGGCAGGTTTCAGGGAGCTTCTGGGTTAAGACAGACTTGTAAGAAGGAAGAGGCCATTCACTTCTCAAACCATTAACCAGTGAAAACCTTATGAATAGCAGTGAAACACAGTCTGATATATTACTGGAAAACTTTATGAATAGCCCTGAAACATTGTCCAATATAATGCTAGAAGATGAGCCCATCAGGGAAGAAGACACTCAAAATTTGATTGGGAAAAGGCTGACTTCTTGGAGTAGAGATGACCTTAACAATATGAATGGAGTAAAGCTTTTGGGACCTCCATTGGCTGATGTGGCATGTATCAAAATGAGTAGAAACAGATGCAAGCATCCGTTAATAATTGGAACATGGAATGTACTAAGTATGAATCTAGGAAAATCAGAAGTTGTCAAAAATGAAATGGAACACATAATGATCAATATCCCAGGTTTTAGTGAGCTGAAATGGACTGGTTTTGATTTCATTTTTTGGTCTGATTTTGAATCAGACAATCATAGAATCTAGTATGCCAGCAATGACAAATTAAAGAGGAATGGTATGGCATTCATTGTCACAAAGAGTGTTTTAAGATGTGTCCTGAAGTACAATGCTGTCAGTAATAGGATAATATCCTTATACCCTGAGGAAGACCAGTTAATACTATTATTTTTCAAATTTAAACACCAACCACCAAAGCCAAAGATGAGGAAATTGAAGATTTCTATCAACTTCTGCAGTCTGAAATTGAACAAACACTCAATCAAGATGTTTTAATTATCACTGGTGACTGGAATGTAAAAGTTGGAAACAAGATTTACCAGTAGGTTAGAAATATGGCCTTGGAGATGGAAATAATGCTGGAGATCACAAGACAGAATTTTGCAAGACCAATGACTTATTCATTACAAATACCTTTTTCAACAACAGAAGTGACAACTATACACGTGGACTTCTCCTGATAGAACACAGAGGAATCAGATTGACTACATCTGGGGCAAGAGGCAATGGGGAAGTTCAATATCTTTGGCCAAAACAAGGTCAAGAACTGATTATGGGACAGACCAACAATTGCTCAGATGCATATTCAATTTGAAGTTAAAGACAATTAAAACAAGTTCATGAGAGTAAAAATATGACCTTTATTATATCCCTACTGAAGCTAGAGACCATTTAAAGAATAGATTTGATGCATTGAACACCAATGACCCAAAAACAGAGGAATTGTGGGATGACATCAAGAACATCATCCATGAAGAAAGCAAAAACATCATTAAAAAGACAAAAAAGGAAGTAAAAACAAAAATGGATGTCAGACGAGACTTGGAAACTTGCCCTTGAGTGGAGAGTAGCCAAAGCAAATGGAAGAAATGACAAGAGAAGAGACCTGAACAGAAGATTTCAAAGAGCAGCTCGAGGCGACAGAGCCAATTGCTACAATGAAAAGTGCAAAGACCTGGAGTTAGAAAACCAAAAGGGAAGAACATGCTCAGCATTTCTCAAGCTGAAAGAACTGAGGAAAAAAATTAAGCCTCAAGTTGCAATATTGAAAAATTCTATGGGCAAAATATTAAATGATGCAGGAAGCATCAAAAGATGATGAAAGGAATACACAAAGTCACTGTACCAAAAAGAACTGGTCGATCTTCTTCCATTTCAGGAGGTAGCATATGATCAAGAACCAGTGGTATTGAAGGAACAAGTCAAAACTAGACTGAAGGAATTGGCAAAGATCAATGGTCCAGAAATTGACAGAATATTCACTGAAATGTTCTAACAAACACATGACCCACTGGAGGCACTCACTCAATTATGCCAAGAGATTTGGAAGAGAGCTACCTGAGCAACTGACTGGAAGAGATCCATATTTGTACCCATTCCAAAGAAAGGTGATTTCGCAGAATGTGGAAATTATCGAACAATATCATTAATATCACATGCAAGTAAAATCTTACTGAAGATAATTCAAAAACAGTTGTAGCAGTATGTTGACAGAGAACTTCCAGAAATGCAAGCTGGATTCAGAAGAAGATGCGGAACCAGGGATATTGCTGGTGTCAGATAGAACTTAGCTGAAAGCAAAGAATATCAGAAAGATGTTTACTTACATTTTATTGACTATGTAAAATCATTCAATTGTGTGGATCATAACAAATTATAGATAACATTGAGAATCATGAGAATTCCAGAACACTTGATTGTACTCATGAAGAACATGTACATAGACCAGGAGGCTGTCATTCAAACAGAAAAAGGGGATGCTGCATGGTTTAAGGGAGCTCTGGTAGCATAGTGGCTAAGGCACTTGACTGCTAACCAGAAGGCTGGCGGTTCA
>NW_006921731.1:5169139-5170542 GCF_000298275.1 Orycteropus afer afer
TATTCCATTGTGTGCATATACCATAATTTGGTTATCCACTCATCCGTTGATGGGCATTTAGGTTGTTTCCATCTCTTTGCTATAGTTAATTTGCTGTGATGAACAAAGATGTACATATATCTGTGTGCTATCTCTCACCTCTTCCAAACATATTCCTAGTAATGGAATTGCTGGTCAAATGGTACTTCTATTTGCAGTTTTTTTAAGGAAACGCTATACCGTTTGCCACAATGGTTGTACCATTTTACAATCTCACCAGCAGTGCACAAGAGTTCCAATCTCTCCACAACCTCGCCAGCATTTGGTATTTTCTGACCTGTTGAACTTTGCTATTATTGCTGGGGTGAGATGATACCTCATTGTTGTTTTGATTTGCATCTCTCTAGTGATTAATGATTGTGAGCAATTTCTCATGTGTTTTTGGCTGAAGTGTCTGTTCAAGTCTTTTGCCCATTTGTGAATTGAGTTATTTGTCTTTTTGGTGTTGAGGTGTTGAAGTTTTCTATAGATTTTGGAGATACATCCTTTATCAGCTATATCATAGGCAAAAATTTTCTCCCAATCTGTAGGTTATCTTTTTACCCTCTTTATGAAATTTTTTGATGTGCATAATAATTTAATTTTTAAAAGGTCCCAGTCACCTAGCTTCTCTTCTATCTCCTGCATATTAAGGGTTATGCTTGATAGTCTATTTATGCCATAAATTAGGGCTCCCAGAATTGTCCCTCTTTTATCTTTGATGAATTTTATACTTTTGGGTTTTACATTTAAGTCTTTGATCCAACTTGAATGTTTTTTGTTGTGTATGGGGTGAGGTATGGGTCTTGTTTCATTTTTCTGCAGATGGATATCCAGTTTTGCCAGCACCATTTGTTAAAGAGGCTGTCTCTTCCCTATTTAATGGGTTTTGGACCTTTGTCAAAGATCAGTTGTCCATAGATGGATGGGTCTGTATCTGGACTTTAGATTCTGTTCCATTAGTCGATCTGTCTATCATTGTACCAATACCATGCTGTTTTGACTACTGTGGCTGTATAGTACTTCTTAAGATCTGGGAGTGTGAGACCTCCCACTTTGTTTTTCTTCTTGAGAATTTCTCTGCTTATCCAAGGTCTCTTTCCCTTCCATATGAAATTAGTAATTAGTTTTTCCATGTCCTTAAAAAATTTTGTTGAAATCTGGACCGGAATTGCATTAATTGTATAGATTGCCTTAGGTAGTGTTGATATTTTCACAATATTTAGTCCACCTATCCATGAACAAGGTTGTTGTTGTTGTTGTTGTTATGTGCCGTCGAGTTGGCCCTGACTCATAGAGACCCCTCCTTGGGTTTCCGAGACAGTATCACTACGGAAGTAGGATTGCCCAACCTTCCTTCTGAGGAGTGGCTGGTGGGTTTGAAC
>NW_006921731.1:5176758-5178994 GCF_000298275.1 Orycteropus afer afer
GAAGAACATGGTATCAGGATTGGAGAAAGGCTCATTAACAACTTGAGATACACAGATGACACAGTTTTGCTTGCTGAAAGTGAAGATGCCTTGAAGCACTTCCTCATGAATATTGTTGATTGCAGTCTACAGTATGGATTACACCTCAATATAAAGAAAACAAAAATCCTTACAACTGGTCCAATAAACAGTTTCACAGTGGAGGGAGAAAAGATTGAAGTTGTCAAGGATTTCATATTACTTGGTTCTACAATCAACACCAATGGAAGCAGCAGTCAAGACATCAGACAATATATTGCATCAGGCAAATCTGCTGCAAAAGACTTCTTTCAAGTGATGAAGAGCAAAGATATCTCCTTGAAGACTAAGATTCACCTAATTTAAGCCACAGTATTTTCAATCGCCTCTTATGCATGTGAGAGCTGGACAATGAATAAGGAAGACTGGAGAAGAGTTGATGCTTTTGAGTTGTGGTGTTAGAGAAGAATGCTAAGAGTACCATGGTCTGCTAAAATAACTAACAAACCTGTTCTGGAAGAAGTGCAGCTGGAGTGCTCTTTGGAAGTGAGAATGGCCATACTTCATCTCATCTACTTTGGTCATGTTGCCAGAAGGAACAATTCCCTGGAGAAGGATATCATGCTTGGTAAAGTGGAGGGTCAATGAAGAAGCAGAAGGCCCTCAATGAGATGGATAGTCACAGGGGCTGCAACAATGGGCTCAGGTATAGCAAAGTTTGTGAGACTGGCACAAGACCAGGCAATGTTTTGTTCTGGTGTACATAGAGTCAGTATGAGTCAGAGACAACTTGATGACACCTTACAACCTTACAACAATAACAAATATCTTCACTTCTTTGGCCCATTCAGAGAGTTCTATCCACATACTTCTTCCCATACCTCCTTGTCCCCAGTTTTCAAATCATGTTCATTCCAGGTCCCTGACTATCCAGCCAAACCATGAGACACTGTCCATGAATAAGTATACAATTGTACATCTGACCATTTCTCCCTCCAAGTAAAATGAACAACCAGGTGCACTACTCAAAGTTCTGCCTATTGTGAGGTTTTCCCTTCACCCCTGTTCTTCAAGGATTTCCTAGAAAGGGGCTGCATTGTTGCTACTATTCAATTTTTTGTGGCACCTACATATTGTGCAGAACCATCTATAAAATTGGCACATGTTTTCTCTTCCTCACTAAGCTGATCATAAGAAATCCCTCATGGTTCCATAGGTGCAGACTAGGAAAGGGAAGATAACATGACAAGAGTGGAGAGTATGGACATTTGGGCCATTTCCTTATGCAACTTACTTGTGCCTAAAGTTTGTATTTGAGCCAAATATCTTAAATACCACTTTCATTTAATGATAGAATGCTCCTGTGCATGTCAAACTTTATGAGTCTTTGGGTCAGACAACACCCAGTTCATGATGGGAAGCTCAGGTTGCATGATGACTGGGTCATCCATATTTAGGTATTCATTCTCTAGTGAGGACCAGTAACAAACCAAAAGCTTTTTCTCAAAAGGAAAGTCATTCAATGTTTCTACAGGTGTATTTGTATATGCTGTGAGGATGTCCAGGTGGAGTTCCAGTAAGATGGTGGAATTGGCAGAAAGACTCCACAGATTCTTTTCAACAATGAAAAGGGGAACCAATTAACACAGATACAGAAGATAATCCTGGACCCCTGAGCTTTGAAAGTAAGAATATAGAAGTGGACTGTACTCCAACTAGCAGAAGAATTTGCATGAAAACACCAAAAAAGGAGACACCAAAAAAGGAGCTGTGGTCTGGCAGTGATCCTGATGGCACAGACAGCTTGGATATTGCCATGTTGTTGTTGTTGTTTTTGTTATGTGCCATTGAGTTGGACTCAACTCATAGCGACCACTTCTTGGGTTTCCAAGACAGTATCACTATGGAAGCGGATTACCCCATCTTCCTTCCAAGGAGTGGCTGATAGATTTGAACTGCCAGCCTTCTGGTTAGCAGTCACGTGCCTTAAGCACTACACTACCAGAGCTCCCCATATGGTGTTAAGACTTAAGAATTAACCTAAAAATCTGCTCTTCTAGCCAGGGGCTGCACGGAGGACTGCTCTGGTGCCTAGTGAATAAAAGGGGAAACAGCGAAGAGGAAGACAGGCTGAGCGGTGGACTTTTGCATGTCCAGAGGGCACAGCCATTTTGAATGTTTACAAGTGGTTTGACCATTTTGGATATTTAAAGCAACA
>NW_006921731.1:5179684-5180369 GCF_000298275.1 Orycteropus afer afer
TTTTTTTTTTTTTTCCTTTTTTCTTGTTTTGGTTATAGTTCTTGTGAGATTACATGGGGTACATTTTGTCCATTTGCTTTTACTTTTTTGATGGTTGTTAAATTGTTCTTTTTGTCTGACTGAGTAGGAGACAGCAACAGTCCCCATATGACACAGCTACACCCACACCTCCTGCAGGTTTACTTAATGAATGAGAGCCACCACTTCATTCTTCTCCATTGGGCCAATGATAAACAACCACCAAGAAGAACCTGACTCACCCTTAGCTGCTCTTCACAAACAGTAAACAGAGCTCTAAATACAACAATGTCACAATGTCTTGTAGACAACAGACCATCACAGTCCACCTAAAGAAGCAAGATAAAGTGGTAGAAAAAAGAGAGTAAGATACAGACCCAGAACACATCACAGAGAAAGAAGCAGCATTGGAACTCTCTGATAAGGAATTCAAAAGAATTATATTTAGGTATCTTCAAAGGATTGAGACACAGACCAAGGAAAACAAAGACAAAATTCTAGAAGAATTTTGGAAGAAAATACAAGAGCAAAATAACAAAATAAATGAAAAATTAGAAATGATTCTAAATTTGCAGATAGAAATCTAGAAGATTAATACTAAATTATCAGAATTAGATAACACATTGAAAGGGCAAAGGAGTAGAATTGATGCAATGGAAGACAGAAT
>NW_006921731.1:5181162-5182344 GCF_000298275.1 Orycteropus afer afer
CATTAATACACAAGATGACATAACCCAGAAACCACAGCTATGGACATATCCAAAGTAAAATAAGCTTACAAGATTGTAAAGAGTGAACCAGAGACATCAATTGGCAAATGAGGACAACTACAAAGCAGAAAGAGGGAAAATACTGTGTAGTTACAGAACTTCTAAATGTTGAGAAAGTCAAGAAAGTTGCAAGGTAGAATAGACTGTTCTAAACTTGGGGAGAAAATTACAAATCACAGAGTAACCTCAAAGAAAAATTATAAACCTTCATATCACAATAAAAAAGATGACAAGATCAAGTATTTAGCAAATACTAAAATAACAGCAAAAAAGGAAACATGATACATAAACAAAATGAGCTCAGCACAGAAAATAAGAACAAAGAAACCAGAGACACTATGAAAAAACACATAACAAAATGATAGCAGCCCATTCATAATTGTTGATAATTACACTCAATGTTAATGGATTAAATGCAACACTCAAAAGATGGAGAGTTGCAGATTGGATAGGAAAAAAAAAACCCATCAATTACTGTCTACAAGAGACACACACCTTAGAGACAAAGACAAAAATAGACTAAAAATCAAAGGCTGGAAAAAGATATATCAAGCAATTGGCAACCAAAAAAGAACAGGAGTGGCCAAAATTAATTTCTGATCAAATTGATTTTAAGACAAAAACCACCAATTGAAGCAAGGAAGGATATTATATAATGATTATAGAACCAATTGAACGAAAAGATATAACCATAAAAAATATCTATGCACCTAATAAAAGAGTCCCAAAATATATAAATCAGATCTTAGAAGAGTTGAAAACACAAATAGATGACTCCATAGTCATAGTAGGAGACTTTAATACACCACTTTCAATGAAAGATAGAACAACTGGAAAGAAACTCAACAAACATGCAGAAGAGATAAACAATACAATCCACCAGCTTGACCTTATAGACATCTACAGAGCACTTCACCCAATAGCAGCACAATATACAGTTCTTTTCCAGTGCACATGGAACATTTTCCATGATAGACCATTTTTTAGGCCATAAAGTAAGCCTCAATAAATTTAAAAACATTGAAATACTGCAAAGCATCTTCTCAGATCACAATGCTATCAAATTAGAAATCAACAATAGGAAGATCAATGGAAAAAGAGCAAACACATGGAAACTGAACA
>NW_006921731.1:5183528-5184163 GCF_000298275.1 Orycteropus afer afer
AGAACCACATGATCATATCAATTGATACAGAAAAGGTATTTGATAAAATCCAACACCCATTTCTGATCAAAACTCTCAGCAAAATAGGAATAGAAAGGACATCCTCAACATAATAAAGGGCATCCATGCTTTGGTAGCGTAATGCCTAAGGCACTTGACTGCTAACTAGAAGGCTGGCAATTCAAATCCACCATCTACTCCTTGGGAGGAAGATGGGGCAATCTACTCTTGTAGTGATACTGCCTTGGAAACCCAAGGAGGGGCCGCTATGAGTCAGGTCCGACTTGACAACACATAACAACAACAACATGCAAAACCAACAGCCAACATTATTCTCAATGGAGAGAGACTGAGTCCATTCGCCTTGCGAACAGGAACTAAACAAGGATGTCCTCTCTCACTACTTCTATTCAACATTGTACTGGAAGTCCTAGCTAGGGCCATGAGGCAAGAAAGGGAAATCAAAGCATCTAAATTGGTAAGGAAGAAGTCAAACTATCCCTATTTGTTGATGGCATGATCCTATACCTAGAAAACCCAAGAGACTCAGTCAAAAATCTACCTGAACTTATCGAGAGATTTAGCATAGTAGCAGGATATAAGATCAACATCCAAAAATCAGTTGGATTCCTCTA
>NW_006921731.1:5185370-5189990 GCF_000298275.1 Orycteropus afer afer
GAAAGCAGTATGGTGATTCCTTAAAAAGTTGGAATTAGAAATACCATTTGACCCAGCCATTCCATTACTAGGTACATATCCTAAAGAAATGAGAGCCATGACAAGAACAGACATGCAAACCCAAGTTTATCACAGCACTATTTACAATAGCAAAAAGATGGAAACAACCTAGGTGCCCATCAACTGAGGAATGGATAACCAAACTATGGTATATACACACAACAGAATACTATGAAATTCTAAAGAATAACCTAGACTCTGGAAAACACCGCATAATGTGGATGAACTTGGAGAACATTGTGTTGAATGAAATAAGTCAATCACAGAAGGACAAATATTGTACTAGTCCATTATTGCAAAAAGTTAAGTAAAGGTTTATCTATGGAAGGAAATTTTCTTTGTTTGTTACCAGGGGTGGGAGAGAAGGGTAAGGAACATGTTAGATAGGTAGAGATAAGTATTGATTTGGGTGAAGAGAAGGGCAATATACAAAATGTGAGTGATCAACATGGTAGCATTGAAACAGAGGATGACATAGATAGTTACATGGTAGGTGCAGACAGCAGAGATGAACCCTTTTGCACATACAGTACTGTGTTGTCAGTGAAGGCAAACATGGGTATATGGGTGGATAGATAGGTGGACAGGCTGAACTATTAGGTTTGTCTATACAGCAGGCAGTGTACCCAAGATCATGGATAGAGTTGGCAGACAATAGCTCTATAAGTATGTTCTGTAAGAATTCCCTGGTGTATAGTAGAACTGACAAGGGACAAGTTTGTAGTCACTTCTTGGCCACAGCCAGCTACCCAGAGGAACTGAGTAATTGAACCTGTGGGCTCAGGACCATAGTCACAGGGGGCATCAAGCTCAATTGGCATAACATATTGCATAAAACATTGTTCCACATCTACTTTGACAAATAGTGACTAGGTTCTTAAAAGCTTGCAAGCAGCCATCTAGATGCAACGATGGGTTTCTCCTCATCCAGAGCAAAGAAAAATGAAGAAAACCAAAGATTCATGGAAACAATTAGTCCAAGCAACTAGTCCGCCATGAGATCCTCAGCTTATATGACTATGAGACCAGAAGAACTAGATGGTACCCAGCCACCGCTGTCGACCACTTGGAGGGGGATCTATGTAGGAGATCCTGGATAGAGAATGAGAACAATGTGGAACAAAGCTCAAATTCATTTGGGGAAAAAAAAAAAAAGGGACTAAGTTTGCTGATCTGATAAAGCCTGATGGAACCACTGAGACTCTGGCCCCTAGCTGTCCTTCAAGTCTGGAATTGCACCTATACCTGTCACTTCCAACCAAATAAAAGACAGGCATATGAGTTGAACACTTACCTGATGTAGATACACTCCTTGGATAGAACAGTCATGGGAGAAAGAAGGGTTGTTTATATACAGGGAAACAGTTCAGGGAGCAGGAATATGTGTAGGTACAGACACAGGGAAGAGGTAACTAACTATCTTGAGGGAGCAGAAGGGAAGCTGTTGCATTGTGGTAAATTGTAGTCAATGTCATGAGACAAAGTGTACGTGAACTGGTGTATAGAAAGTGAATTTGCTTTGTGAACTTTCACCCAAATCACAATTAAAAAAGAAAAAAGGAATGTCCAGGTGTATAGTAGAGCTGACAAGGGGCAAATTTGTGGTGGCTTCTTGGCCACAACCAGCTACCCAGAGTGAGTAAGTAGTTGGACCTGTGGGCTTGGGACCATAGTTGCAAGGGACATCAAGCTCAATTGGCATAACATACTACACAAAAGCATTGTTCTATGTCCTTCTTTGGTAAGTAGTAACTGGGATCTAAAAAGCTTGCAAGTGGCCATCTAGATGTGACAATTGATCTCTCCTTGTCCAGAACAAAGAATAATGAAGTAAATCAAAGATGCATGTAAACAATTAATCCAATGGAGTGGTCAACCATGCAATCATTAGCCTATATGATCATGAGACCAGAAGAACTAGATGGGGTCCAGCTACCACTGTCAACCACTCAGATGGGGATGGGTGCAGGAGATCCTGGATAGAGTGGGAGAAAATGTAGAACAAAACTCAAAATCATAAAACAAAAGACCAGGTTTGCTGGTCTGATACAGCCTGGTAAGACTTCTGAGACTATGGCCCCTAGCCACCCGTAAGGTCTAGAACCTAACTCACTCCTGTGGTGTCCAGCCAAACAATAGACAGACATATGGGTGAACACTTACATTAGATAGATACACTCCTTGGGGTGAACAATCATAGGAGAAAGAAGGGCAATGTCTGCATAGCTAGACAGCTCAGGGGGCAGGGGTGCATACGTGTGTGTGGTGGGGAGGACACAGGGAAGAGGTAACTATGGAGAGGAAGTGGAAAGAGAGCTATTAGTTACATTGTTGGGAATTGCAGTCAATGTCATCAGATAAAATGTATATGAACTACTGTGTGGAAAATGAATTTGCTCTGTAAACTTTCACCCAAATCACAATAAAAATTAAAAAAAAAAAAAAAAAAAAAAGGAGAGTCATTATCTGCATAGAATGGCAGGGCTTTGCTCCAAAATTCTAATGGTCTGTGCTGTGATTCACCAATAGGGGCCTGCTGAAGACTCCAAGCAGTATCTCTATCTACCACTGACACTTTACACACAATTGGATCAACCAGATCATGTGACTTAAGGGTCAGAGTGGCTTGCACAGCATCCTCAAGCTGTTGCAATACCTTCTCTTGTTCTGAGCCCTACTCAATACTAGCAGTTTTTAAGTCACTTCATACATAGGCAAGAACCATATGAGGGATATGTTATTTTAAAAACCCAAAGAGGCCCACCAGGCATTGTACCTCCTTTGTAGTTTAGTTTCATTAAGTCCACATGCAATAATTGTCTTTCACATTAGTAGGAATATCTCAACTTGACCACACCACTGTACCTCTAGAAATTTCACTGAGGTGGAAGGCATCCGAATTTTTGTCAGATTAATTTCCCTCTCTCTAACATGCAACAGTCTTACCAGTAAGTCTAGAGTCATTGATACTTCTTCCTTAATAGGTACAATCAGTGTAATACCATCAATGTCATGGACTATTGTGATGTTTTGTGGAAGGAAAAGGCCATACAAGTTGTGTGGAATAAATTATAGCGTAGTGCTGGACAATTTATACACCCCTTAGTTAGGACACCAAAGATGTATTGCTGGTATTTCCAGCTCAATGCAAACTGCTTCCAGTGATCCTTAAAAACTGGAATTGAGAAAAGTGCATTGGTCAGATAAATAGCTATATATCAGGTACCAGGAGATGTGTTAATTTGCTTCAGCAATGAAACCACATATAGAACAGTAGCTGCAATTAGAGTTACCAGTTGGTTAAGTTTACAATGATCCTCTATTTTTCTCCAAGATCCACTCATTTTTTGCATAGACCAAACAGGCAAATTAAATAGGGATGTGATAGGAGTTACCATCCCTCCATCCTTCAAGTCCTTAATGGTGGCACTGATTTCTTATCCCTTAAGGGATGTGATATTACTTTTAGTTTAATATTATCCTAGTTAGGGGCTGTTCTAATGGCATTCACTTGACTTTACCTAGCATTATAGCCCTTATTCCACATGTCAGACATCCACTGTGGACAGTCTGCTAATTTCTGAGTATGCCTATTCCAATCATGTATTCTGAAACTTTGGAAATCACTACAGGATGGGTTTAGCGACCCTCTGGACCCACTGTGAGACAGACTTTGAGTTAAGACTTCATTAACAACTTAACCTCCCTATGGTCCCACTCTGACTGATGAGCCACAGTGTTAATTTGGGTCTCCTGGAATTAGTGTTAATTCAAAGCCAGTGTCCAGTAATCCCCAAAAATTCTGATTATTTTCTTTTCCACAATGAATAGTTATTGTGAAAATCTCTGCATCCCTTTAGGGAAGACTGAGAGAAAGAATGACAGTATAAATTTTGTGTAGTTGAGTACAGTCCTTCCTCAAAGGGACCCAACCTACCCTTCATTTGAGGAGCTGTAAGTCTTTAAACTGACTCAAGTCTGGGAATTAATTTAGGGGTTGGATTTTCTATTCCAGGAGTTCAAGTTAGACTGCCATTCTCTTGAATGCCAATTCTTTGGAATTCTTTGGCTTGTATTAATCAAGTAAATAACACCTATTTCACTCAGATACCATGTATAAGTACCCACTTTAATAAATCCATATGAGACAGACTATTCTGATTACTTCTTAAACCCTGCTGTCTATTAGTGTAACAAGGCCCACCTTGTCTTTGCTGATTAAGTGTTTTCAGTTGTCCCCTACCTCCATGGATCTAATTTGCCCCATTGCTGTTAAGTGTCTTAATTTAATTAAGGCAATTTCCACTGTCAAATCTAATTTACACGAAATAGCAATCACAGCTTGTTGGTGTTGTTAGGTGCTGTCGAGTGGTTTCCAATGCATAGTGACCCCATGCACAGCAGAACAAAACACTGCCTTATCCTTTGCCAGCTCCATGATCCCCGCTATACTTGAGCCCATAATTGCAGCTACTGTGTCAATCCATCTCATTGAAGGCCTTCCCTTCTTTTGTCGACCCTCCACCATACCAAGGATGACATCCTTCTCCAGGGAATGGT
>NW_006921731.1:5193932-5195545 GCF_000298275.1 Orycteropus afer afer
TGATACCTGTGCACCATGTGCATCCCGCTGGGTTTGAAACACCAGTGGCTTAGCCTCAAAACTCACATCAACATATCACCACAGTAGGACAAACTGACAGACAAGTTTGTCTCCCTTTTGAAAACCTCCTGTACCACCCTTACCTGGGTCCCTGCGACTGACTGATCCTCTGTCCAGGTTCCTGGGCCTCTTAATACCCTTTCTCCTGTTCTCTCGCCCTGCTGCTTTGGGCATGCCTGGGTTCCCTCTCGTCACCTGGATCCCTGTGGCTGACTGCTCCTCTGTCTGGATTCCAGGCTTTTAATCTCCTTTTTCCCACTCTCCTGTCCTGCTGCTTTGGGTGTGCCTGGGTTATCTCTCTTCACCAGGATTCCTGCAACTAACTCACCATCACAACACTCCTCAAGAATTCTGGGGCTCCCTTCACAAATTTTTTCCTTACCACTGTGGTAAAAGGTATGTCCTCTGGACATTCCATGTGTGGGTCTATGGGTCTAATCTGATAAATAGCCTTTAACATGTCAGTTCCATAAGTCTTTGGATACCTTATTCTATAGTAAACTATACTTGGTTTACCATAAACTACCACATCCATGATTCAGTTATCAGACCAAATAAACTATTAATTCCTTTCCTAACATCTCAAGCTGAAATATTGAATGAAGAATCTGTGTTTGTTGGGCCCAAATCAATAAACAGAATTGATCCAACTTTCTATTCCTTGCACCATTATACCACACAGTACTTATTCCCACACATATTTTCCAGGTTTCTGTTTGTATATATTCGAAAACCAAAGCAATTCTTTTGGAAGGTAGTGTACCTCTTCTTGGGCACACTTTTTTGTACTTCATATTTTGTGATTCATCATAACTTAAGTATAAATATAGGTATAGGAGCATTAGGGTTGGTGGGTGTGGTTCCTGGGAACATTCAGCAATGTCTTGTAAGGCATCTGCCTCAAGGAATGCCCCAGACAACATCACAGGCACTTCCCCAGGTGATATCTCAGACAAAGACTCTTCAGGAACTGCTGGTTTAATCTCATCAAATGGAGTTAAGCAAGTTGGTTGCCAGGATTTACTCAATGGAATTTAGGGGCTCAGGGTCATCAGCTTTCTGATTATCTGCTCATATGTCCCCATCCCAAGTTTCAGCATCCCATTTCTTTCCAATCAATGCCCTCACTTTAAGTTCAGACACGACTTGAGGTTGGGAATTCAATTTGTGCTGTAATTCAGCCACTCTTATGGTAAGACTCTGGGTTTATTTTTTGGCAGTATCAGCTCTGTTACTACAAGAGATAAGACTTTCTTTCAGGGTACAGTAGTAACTTTCAGGTTTTTTTATGCAGCACTTTGGCTGTGACTCAGAAACCTGGAGCTCATTTATTTCTTTCACCATTTTTTCTAGCATAAGTAGGACCACCAACAAGCTTCCTTATATTTAGCATTCAGATAAAATTGCAGAAAAGTATCAAACATGAGATCACCCACAGTTTGCTTCTGACCAGTACTTGATCACCTTGTGGTGATATTTTGTGTATTAATATTACCACATTACACCATGGATTAGCAGTGTCCTCTTTACTAATGGACTCAGAGTCATCAGCA
>NW_006921731.1:5196080-5198240 GCF_000298275.1 Orycteropus afer afer
CAGCATCGGAACCCACGGAATGTGGGGGTTTGCATGTTTGGAGCCATCCCTGGGCACAGGACACAGGTAGGCAGCCTGTAACCAGTGGAAGGTGGGTGTGTGCCCAGGTGGCAGGCCAGAAAAGTGATCAGGGCAGGAGAGACCAGGAAATGAGCAGAGCAGTTTAGAGCACCTAGGAGAGACAAACTTGTCTGTCAGTTTGTCCTACTGTGGTGGCTTGAGTGTTGTTGTGAGGCTGGAGGCAATACCACCAGCATTTCAAATGCCAGCAGGGTTACCGATGGTGACAGGTTTTAGCAGAACCTCCAGACTAGGACAGACTTGGTAGGAGGAAGAGACAATCCACTTATCATCAAAGAATTGGCCAGTGAAAACCTTATGAATAGCAGTGAAACACTGATATATTACTGGAAAACTTTATGAATAGCCCTGAAATATTGTGCACTATACTGCCAGAAGATGAGACCCTCAGGTCATAAGACACTCCAAATATGACTGGAAAAGAGCTGACTCCTCAGAGTAGAGCTGACCTTAATGATGTGGATAGAGTAAAACTTTCAGGATCCCCGTGTGCTGATGTGGCATATCTCAAGATGAGAAGATATACCACAAAGATCCATTAACATAGTGGCTAAGACACTTGCCTGCTAACCAGACGGCTGGTGGTTCAAACTCACCAGCCACTCCTCGGAAGGAAGGTAGGACAATCCTACTTCCGTAGTGATACTGCCTCGGAAACCCAAGGAGGGGTTGCTATGAGTCGGGTTTGACTCGACGACACATAACAACAACAACAACAACAACAACAACAGATCACCACAGGGATCCAGGGGAGGGGAGAGAATCCAGGCCATGCCCTACAAGTGGCAAGGTGGGAAAGTGAGGGAAAGGACAGAAAAAGGCCAGGGGGACTGGAACAGAGTGAGGAGGCAGCAGTAGGGATCCAGGTAAGGGGAGGTTGCTGAAGTTTCAAACAGCTAAGGGAGACAAATGTGTCTGTCAGTTTGTCCTACTGTGGTGACGTGTTGCTGTGAGTCTTGAGGCTGTGCCACCAGTGTTTCAAACCCAGTGGAGTGCACATGGTGCACAGGTATCAGTGTGGCTTGCAGACTGAGATAGACTAGGAAGAAGGAAGAGACCATCCATTTCTCAAAGAATTGGCCAGGGAAAACCTTATGAATGGCAAAGAAATACTGTCTGATACATTATTGTGCAACTTTATGAATAATCTGGAAACATTGTCTAATACAGAGGAAGAGGATGAGTCACTTAGGTTAGAATGCTCTCAAAATAGGACTGGGAAAGAGCTGCATCATCAGAGTAAAAACAGCCTTACTCAGTTGAATAAGGTAAAACTTTCCAGACCTCCATTTGCTGATGTAGCACAACTCAAATTGAGAAGAAACAGCTGTAAACATGCATTAATAATTGGAACATGGAATGTACAAAGTATGACTCTAAGAAAATTGGAAAGTTGTCAAAAATGAAATGGAATGCATAAAGATTGATATCCTAAGCATTAGTGAGCTGAAATGGACAGTTTTTGGCTATTTTGAATCAGACAACCATATGATCTACTATCATTTGTCATCTTCAATGACAAATGGAAGAGGAATGGCATGGCATTCATCATCACCACATTCATCATCACAAAGGATATTTCAAGATCTGTCCTGAAGTACAATGCTGTCAGTGATAGAATGTCCTCTATCACCATTGCTGTTTAACATTGTATTGGAAGTCCTGGCCAGGGCAATAAGGCAAGAAAGAGAAATGAAAGGCATACAAATTGGCAAAGAGGAACTAAAACTACCTCTATTTGCAGATGATATGATCCTGAACATTGAAAACCCAAGGGACTCAATAAAAAAACTACTGGAACTAATAGAGAGGTTCAGGAAAGTGACAGGATATAAGGTCAACATATCAAAATCAGTTGGATTTCTATACACCAGCAAGGAGTCCTCTGGTAAAGAAATAAGTGAAACAATACCATTTACAATAGCTACTAAAAAGATAAAATATCTAGGAATAAACCTCACCAGAAACACAAAAGACCTACACAAAGAAAACTATAAAACTATAAAACACTGCTATAAGAGAAAGCAAAGACACTACATAAATGGAAGAACCTACCTAGTTCATGGATAGGTAGACTAA
>NW_006921731.1:5199065-5201684 GCF_000298275.1 Orycteropus afer afer
TAATTCACAAATGGGCAAAAGACTTGAACGGACACTTCACCAAAAAAGATATACAGGCAGCCAAAAACACATGAGAAATTGCTCACTATCATTAATCACTAGAGAGATGCAAATCAAAACAACAATGAATTATCATCTCACCCCAGCAATAATAGCAAAGTTCAACAGGTCAGAAAATAACAAATGCTGGGAAGGTTGTGGAGAGATTGGAACTCTTGTGCCCTGCTAGTGGGATTATAAAAACTTACAACCATTGTAGCAAACGGTATGATGTCTCCTTAAAAAACTGCAAATGGAAGTACCATTTGACCTAGCAATTCCATTACTAGGAATATATCCTAAAGAGGTGAGAGATAGTGCACAAACAGACATATGTACATCTTTGTTCATTGCAACGCAATTCATTAAAGCAAAGAGATGGAAACAACCTAAATGTCCATCAATGGATGAGTGGATAACCAAATTATGGAACATGCACACAATGGAGTACTATGCTACATTAAAGAACAATGAGGGATACATGAATCATCTCACAACATGGATGAACCTGGAAAACATTATGCTGAGGGAAATAAGTAAATTGCAGAAATACAAGTACTGTATGAGCCCATTACTGTAAAAAGAGAAGGGTTTGTTTGGGAAAGGGAACTCACTTAGTAGGTTACCAGGATGGGGAGGAAAGGGGTAGAATTAATATCGGGCTAGTTGGGGCCTACATGCTGACATGGGTAGGAAAGAGATATATGGGATAGATCTATGACCACCATGATAACATTAGGAAATGGGAGGACAACGAATTGTGCACCTAAGAGATAGACTACAGATGTTAATACCAACCAATGTGTCCACAATACTGCATTGCCATTAACACCAAACACCAGGCTATAGACAAACACATAAATACCTGAGAGGATCAGATGGGGGTCAGTGAACAGGAGTATACTCTAGACCAACGATAGATTCAGCTGAGGCTAATCTTGCACAAACACTAGTGATACAAAATACCTGCAGTCCTTACAGAAACAATAGAAGACAGACACAGAGTAATCCTTCACAGACAACCAGACACTATGAGAGAGATCTAATAGATCTACTGTCTCAGGACCATAGTACTGGGGGACCCCAGACTCAACTGGCACAACAAAATACATAAAAGCCTTGCTCCACATCCTACATTGGTCAGTAGCAACTGGGGTCTTGAAAGCTTTCAAGCAACCATCTAAGATGCAGCTAATGATCTCCTAGCATCAGAAGTGAAGAAGAACCCCAAAGAAACAAAAAATAAAACAAAAGGGCTTTTGGAAGCAATCAACCACAGATGTGGAAATTATTGGAAAATATCATTAATATCACATGCAAGTAAGATCTTGAAGATAATTCAAAAATGGTTACAGCAGTATATTGACAGAGAACTTCCAGAAATGCAAGCTAGATTCAGAAGAGGATGTGGAATGAGGGATATCATAGCTGATGTTAGATGGATGTTGGCTCAAAGCAGAGAATACCAGAGAGATGTTTACTTGTGCTTTATTAACTATGCAAAGACATTCAATTGCATGGATCATAACAAATTGTGGATAACATTGAGAAGAATGAAAATTTCAGAACATTTAATTGTACTCATGAGGAACCTGTACATAGACCAGTAGGCTGTCAATTGAACAGAACAAAGGGATATTGCATGGTTTAAAATCAGGAAGGGAGTATGCCATGATTGTGTCCTTTCACCATACTTATTCAATCTGCATGCTGAGCAAAAAATCCAAGAATCTGGACTATATGAAGAAGAGTGTGGCATCAGGATTGGAGGAAGGTTCATTAACAATCTGAGGTACAGACGACAAAACTTTGTTTACTGAAGGTGAGGATAACTTGAAGCACTTACTGAGGAAGATCAAAGATTACAGTCTGCAGTATGGATTACAAGTCAATATAAAGAAAACAAAAATCCTCACAAGTGGACCAATAAGCAGCATCATGATAGATGGAGAAAAGATTGAGGTTGTCAAAGACTTCATATTCCTTGGTTCTACAATCAATGCCAATGGAAGCAGCATTCAAGACATAAAAAGACCTATTGCATTGGGAAAATCTGTTGAAAAAGAACTCTTTCTAGTGCTGAAGAGCAAACACATCACCTTAAAGACTAAGATGTGCCTAATCCAAGCCATGGTATTTTCAGTTGCCTGATATGCATGTGAGAGCTGCACAATGAATAAAGATGACTGAAAAAGAGTTGATGTTTTTGAGTTGTGGTGTTGGCAAAGAATGCTGAAAATACCATAGGCTGCTAAAAAAATTAACAAATTTGTCCTGGAAAAAGTGCTGCCGAATGCTCCATGGAAACAAGAATGGCAGGATTTCAATTCACCTGCTTTGGTCATGTTGTCAGAAAGGACCACTCTGGAGAAAGATGTCATGTTTAGTAAAGTGGAGGGTCATTAAAAGGGGTGAAGACTCACAACAGGATGGATTGACACAGTGGCTACAGCAGTGGGCTCAGGTATAATAGGGGTTGTGAGGCTGGCTGGCACAGGACTGGCCATGTTTCGTTCAGTTGTACATAAGGTCACTGTGAGTCAGAGACAATTCAATGGCACATAACAACAATGTCAGGTT
>NW_006921731.1:5202635-5204810 GCF_000298275.1 Orycteropus afer afer
CACCAACTATCATAGTCCACCCCTTGTCGTCTTGGCAGTTGTACACATCTCCTTAACCACATATAATGTCTAAATAAGGACAATTATAAAGTCATATTTGTGCCTAACATGATACACTAACATGCCTACAACCAAAGCACATTAACCTGATACTGCCTCAGAAACCCAAGGAGGGGTCACTATGAGTCAGATCCAACTCAATGGTAAATAACAACAATAACAACAACAAGAGAAGAAAACACAAGTATTTCATGCACACATACAATGAAGAAATACAACAACCACAGTCCTCATTTCTACAACTGGCATGTAGCCATAGCTGATATTCAGAACTACCTTTTCTGCCACTCATTCTGTATTTCCCTTGCCCTCAACAAACAGTTCAGCTAGTCATGGTTCTTTGCCTAGTGGGGTGACCCAAACTTTCATTCCTGAAGAGTCTTGGCCATTAGTAGCCAGTATCAGAATTGGTTACTATAGCTTTCCATTGACTTCAATCACAGGGCATAGTAGTATTAAGAGACATCCTAAAGAATTTCCTGTATTCCAGACATATTCTTCTTTACCTCCATGTATCATGTCAACCAAATTTCCCCTTAGTAATGAGGATCTATCACATCAGACAGTACAGTAATGCCCTTCTTTGTCTGTTGATCCAGGGACATGAGGAAGCCATAATGGCCAGGTGCCATTCTTAACTTTCAGTTCAAAGCAATCAGCATTGTGTCTCCAGGTGGGAGTGTTCCACTCTTTGGGACTAAGATCTCCAGAGCCACAGAGCTTAGGGTAGCAGGGACAGGAAGGAAAAAATTTTTGAGTAGGTCACTAGGGGTAATAATGAGTCATATCACTCCCATTTCCACCTCTTTGACCTGTAGATCCTGGCTATTGAAGAAACAGCAACATATCCCTTCAAGGTATTGCCACCTAGCTGGTGCCATAATTGTGTTCTTAGTAGGCCATTCCATCTTTCTATCAAGCCAGCTGCTTCAGAAAGATGGGGAACATGGTAAGATCAATGAATTCCATGAGCATAGGCCCATTGCCACACTTAATTTTCTGTGAAGTGAGTCTCTTGATCTGCAGCAATGCTGTGTGGTACACCATTATGGCAGATAAGGCATTGTCTAAGTCCACAGATGGTAGTTTTAGCAGAAGCTTTGCATGCAGGGAAGGAAAATCCATATCCAGAATTAGTATCTGTTTCAGTAAGAATAAAACACTGTCCTTTCCATAATGGAAGTGATCCAATGTAATCAACTTGCAACCAGGTTGCGAGTTGATCACCCCAAGGAATGGTTCCATATCATGGACTCAGTGTTGGTTTCTGCTGCTGGCAGATTGGGCACTCAGCACTGGCTGTAGCCAAATCAGCCTTGGTAAGTGAAGTCCCATGTTGCTGAGCCCATGCATAACCTCCATCCCTGTCACCATGGCCACTTTTTTCATTAGCCCATTGGGCAATGACAGGAGTAGCTGGGGAAAAAAGAATGACTTGTTTCCACAGAACATGTCATCCTATCCACCTGATTGTTAAGGTCCTCCTGGAATTAGTGTCAGTTCAGAACCAGTATCTAGTAATCCCCAAAAGTCAGATTATTTCCTTTTCCCCAGTTAACAGTCACTATTGCAAAAGGCCTCAAATCCCTTTGGAGAAGGCTGGGTGAAAGATTGACAGCATAAATTTTTGGCAACGTAGTGGGGTCCTTCTTCAAAGTGAGGAGAGGGTTGGGGGTCTGTAAACTGACTCATGTCTGGGAATTGATTGAGGGGCTGTGATTCTACATTCTGCCAATTCAATCTAGACTGCTGTTCATGTGACCTAGAATTCTTCTATCTACACAGAACAAGTAAATGTTTAGTGGGTTTGCCATGTTGCTAAAAAGGGCAAGAAGGCCATATCTTCTGACCTCCTCTAACCCTATAAGAGGAAGACCGGATTACCATCAGTAACCCAAGGCCTATTCCTACAAGGCCAGACATGCTGCCTCCCTCTAGCCCTTTCACCAGCCATTCCTCCCAAAGCACCCACCACCTCTCTCCTGGGTTTGTTAATTCACTCCAGTGGCCACACAGATCTCACAGGTTACGGGATTTATTAGGGAAGCACCAGGCTACAATTCAAGTTCGGGAAGAACGCTCATTCTCTCTCCCAGCCCACTGTCCCTCAGCCAA
>NW_006921731.1:5204910-5208270 GCF_000298275.1 Orycteropus afer afer
GTGTCTCACTCAGTGATGCTTCTCTCTTGTGTCTCTTTCCCAGCAATGTGTGTCTCAGGAGCATGTGTCCCTTTCAGCAGCACATCTTCCAGAAGTTAGAAGGAGTTGTGCCTCTAGGAGGCCTCCTTTTGAGCCCGGCAAAGTGACCAAACTAGCCAATCACAGCATCAGAACTCTAAGCACCTGAGAGAGAGTGGTAACCTCCCAGAACATTGTTTTGTGCCACTCTCAACAGAAATACTCCAGGCAGACAACTTTAGCAATCAGGAGCTCCTCAGTTGCTCACAGCAAATCCCACCTTGGAGTTTACAGACTTATGGGTGGAAAAGCCACATTAAGTAATTTACTACACTGCACATTTATTTCACTCCTAGGAACACCATGCCTAAGTAGCCAATGTCATAATTCCACACGAGTCAGAGTATTCTGATTACGCTATTGACTCTGCTGTCCATTATGGTAACCACACCTACCTTATCTTTGTCAATTAACTGCTACCACTTGTCCCTTACTACCAAGGAATCCAATCAGTCCCATTGTAGTTAAGTGTCTCAGTTCAATTAGGTTAGTTCCCACTGTCAAATATGGCTTACACAAAATAGCAATCATAGCAGTCTTCAAGAATGCTGGGGCTCCCTTCACAAATTTGTTCCTCACTATAGTGGTAAAAGGTGTGTCCTCTAGGCTCTCAATTTCTTGGTCTATAGGTCTTATCTGATAAATTCATTCTAACATGCTAATTTCCCTAAGCCTCTGGATAGCTTTTTCTACATTATACCAAGGCAGATCTGGTACTTCCACTTGACTTAAGGTAGGCCACCACATGATCCATGCTTCAGTAACAACACAAATGCAATGCACTGCCATCAAGTCGGATCCAACTCATAGTGACCCCTCCTTGGGTTTCCGAGATTTGAGCTGATTGTGACTTCATTACTCCCTGCTGTCAAGTCAGATCCTTTCTTGTGACCCCTTCTTGGATTTCCAAGGCAGTATCACTATGGAAGTAGATTGCCCAACCTTCCTTCCCAGGAGTGGCTGGTGGATTTGAACCTCCAGCCTTCTGGTTAGCAGTCAAATGCTTTAGGCACTACACTACCAGAGCTCCTTCAGTAAGCTAACCAAACAAACAATTAGTTCTTTCCCTAACCTCTCAGCTGAAACTTTGAATGAAGAATCCATAATTAGTGGCCCTACATCAATAAACTCAGACTGATCCAATGTTACATTCCTTCCACCATTATCCCACACCCTCAGTAGCATTGCTACACATATTCTCCAGGTTTTTGTTTGTACATGTTAGCAAAATCAAGTAGGACTTTTGGGTGTATCACACCACTTCCTCAGTCACACTTTGTATTTCACCTTTTGCGGATCACTTGGAGTTAAGTTTAGTTATAGGTCTAGCAGCAACAATGGGTAGTTGAGGCAGTTTCTGAGAACATTCATCAATGTCTTCCATGGCATCTACGTCAGGCAATGCACCAGCAGGAATAGTTGTGTTAATCCCATCAAATTGAGGTGGAAGGGATAATGGTTTTATAGTAATCCCTTCAGATAGGAGGGATGGTGCTGTTGGTAGGAGGGATTCAACAGAATTTACAGGCTCCATATCCTCATCTTGTGATTTGAGTGTAAATTTACAAAAAAAGATTAATTTTACTCTCAATAATTCACATATCTTTGGTTCATGGCCTTGATTACAATCCCACTAATAAAAAGCTCTCCTCCCATCTCCTCACCATGACTACCCCTTCCCTGTGTCCTGTCTGTCCAGCTTTCCCTCTATGCAAATGCTGCCCTTCTGATCCCTCATGGTTGATTGATCTAAGGAGTGCATCTCCCTAGGATGGGTGGGTGCATCTCCCTGAGGTAGGTGTACTGCTTGTAGGACTTTCTTCTAGTGGGCTGAGAGCTAATCCTCAGAAGTGAGTCAAGGTCCTGTCCTGAAGGATAACCTGAGACCATAATCTAACACGTTCCACCAGTCTCTATCAGACCAATAATTCTGGTCATTTTTGAGTTTTTGAATTTCATTCTACATTTTTCCTTCCACTCTATCCAAGATCTCTCATTTTGGTCTCTTCTGGAGTTGTTGGGATTGGTAGCCAGGCACTATGTAGTTCTTCTGGTTTCAGGGTAGTAAAGGCTAAGATTTCCATGGTCCATCAGACCCTTGGGATAATTGAGGAAACTACCTTTCAACTGATTGGCAGCTCATAGCAGATCTCATAAGGAGGTTATTACATGATAGCAGATCTCATGATGGGTGATGAGTACATCATACCTGCCAAAACACTGAGAATCATGGCCTAGCCAAGTTGACACACAACCTTAATCATTACATTCTTTAAGTGGGCTCATTCAGTAGGAAATCACAACTTTGCTCCCATCTCTTTCTCTTCTCTGCTTCCTGAAACATGGACATGATGGCTTGACTACAATGGTCATCCCATGGCCATTAATCTTTAGGATGGAAATCATTCTAAAGATGGTGGAACAAAAAGAGAAAACAGCCCTGCACCCTTGATAAATCTAAAGCTATCATGACATCCTTGGACAGTCAAACATATATGTGTGTGAGAGAGAGGAAAAATAACTTTGTCTTATTTAAACCAAAAACCAAACCAAACTCACTGCCGTCAAGTCAGATCCGACTCATAGCAACCCCTCCTTGGATTTCCGAGGTGGTATCACTATGGAAGTAGATTGCCCAACCTTCTGTTATTTGAGTTTCTTTCATATACTGCTGAGCTTAAGCATAACTAATACTAGTTCCCACTATAGTTTTCATTTTATTTTTCTCAGATTCAGGGAAAACGTAATATGAGACTCCATTCATATTTTAAAAGTTATGAAGCATAACTGAATCAGGCATGGAACCCTAGGAAATACCAAAATAACAGAGAATCCACCACTGGTTGTGGCTCAGAAGAAAATCACAAAAGATGAAAAGAAAAGCCAATATTCTTCATTCTGCTTTGGAGTGATTAAGGCAATCCAACAGAATGATTCTCAAAGACTAAAGCTTCTGAAATGAAATCCTATATTTATCCCCTCAGAGATCACTTATTGGATTTTACAGACTTACTAGATTCCACAGAACAAAACCCCAAAAATCACTTAATCTTTTGCTAAGGATATGATCCAAGGAGATTGTAGAGCACTGATGACAACAGCAATAACCATAGCAAAAGAGGCAATTTATTGAAAACGTACACTATGCCAGGCAGTGTTCTAAGGCCTTTATGTCTACTTGATTAATTGTATTCTCAAAAAAAAAAAAAAAAGAAAAAACCCTATAAACCCTATACTCATTCATCTCATTTAAAAATAAGAAAGTAACCTACAGAGAGATTC
>NW_006921731.1:5214525-5215695 GCF_000298275.1 Orycteropus afer afer
GCTTATCTGGAAATGTCCTAATTTCACCATCATATTTGAGGGACAATTTTGCTGGGTACATAATTCTTGGTTGGAAATTTTTCTCCTTCAGTGTTTTATATATATATACACCAGTCTTCTTGCCTACATGGTTTCTCTTGAGAAATTCCAGCTTAGTCTTATTAGTTGCCCCTTGCAGGTAACTTCGTTTTTCCTGTGCTGCACTCATGATTCTTTATTTATCTTTGATTTTGGTAAGTTTGATGATGATATGTCTAGGTGATTTTCTTTTGGGGTCTATCCTGTTTGGGGTTCATTGGACTTCCTAAATGAATATATTTTCATCTTTCATCATACCAGGAAAATTGTCTTCCAACAAATCTTGGACAATTTTCTCTGTGGTTTTATTTGTGTCTTCCTGTTCTGGAATTCTGATTATATGTAGATTATTCTTTTTGATGGTATCCCACATGAACCTTAGGCTTTCTTCATTTTGTTTTGATCTTTTTCTGATTAATCCCTTTCCAAAGAAGTGTTCAGGTATTTGCCTTCAATCTCCCTAATTATGTGTTCCATTGATTGAATTTTACTCCTTTATCCATTCGATATCTTATCTATTTCTGAAAATTTAGTACTAATCTTCTGGATTTCTGTGTGTAGATTTTGTATCATTTCTAATTTTTCATTTATTCTGTCATTTTGTTCTTGTATTGTCTTTTGAAATTGTTTTGGGTTTTTCTCTGTGTGTTCCTTGATCTGTCTATTTGTTGAAGATACCTAAATATAATTCTTTTGAATTCTTTATCAGGTAGTTCCAATGCTGCATCTTCCTCAGGGATGTGTTTTGGGTCAGTATCCCGGTTCCATGTTTCTCCTGCTTTATCTTGCTTCTTTGTGTGGACTGTGATGCTCTGTTGTCTCCGAGGCATTGTGACATTTTTGTGTTTATATTTAATTGGTGATTGTATGTTGTAGTGACTTGCCCATGATTTTCATTTTCTTTGTTTTGTTTGTATGTTATCTATGCAACAAGGTAATATGTTATGCTCCTCTATTTGCTAGTGTGCAGCACTTATACACTCACCACCTGTCTCCTTTCCTGTTGTCAGCCTCTCATATGTCCCTGCCACCCTTGGCCTATTCCTAGGGTCTGAAATCTGAATGAGGATGCTATCCCTTTAAAATCCAAAA
>NW_006921731.1:5215795-5219356 GCF_000298275.1 Orycteropus afer afer
AATTTACAAAGCAAATTCATTTTACATTAGACAGTTCATGCACATTTGATTTCATGCCCTGATTACCATTCCCAAACATAAAAATATCTCCTTTCCTCCCATCCCTGTGACTACCTCCTCCCTGTGCCCTTCTTAACTATGCATTCTCATCTGTCCAATTTTCCCTCTATGTGAATACTGTCCTGCTGGTGTCTAATAGCTGATTGATCTAAGGGATACATCTCCCTAGAGTAGGTGAGTACATTGCCGTGATGTAAGTGTTCTGCATGTAAATCTTTCTGCTGTTGGACTGAAAGCGAATCCACGGAAGTGGGTCCATTTCTAGGCCCAAAGGGTAAGCCAAGGCCATACTCTCAGGGCTTCTACCAATCTCTCTCTGACCAGTAATTCTGGTTGTTTTTGTGTTTTTGAATTTTGTTCCACATTTTCCTCTCATTCTATCCTGGATCTCCAGTTTTGATCCCTTTCTGGGTGGTTGACATTGGTAGCTGGGCATCTAGTTCTTATGGTCATGGGGTCATGAAGGCTGAGGTCCTCATGGTCCATCTTATCCTTGGACTAATTATTTCTAGGTGCCTTTGATTTTCTTCACCCTTCTTTGCTTCAGATGAGAGACCAATAGTTGCATCTTAGATGATGGTCAAAAATTTTAAGACCGTCACTAGCATCTTAAAATGCTTTTCAGATTTTAAATTCTTTCCCAGAGCTGCAGAAAAGCCACAGGATTTGTAATGTGTTACCTGGTGAGCACAAAGTGCCTTAGTTCATTGACAAACCAGCTAAGGCAACAATCTCAACAAAGTATTGGATTCCTTTGTTGTATTTTTTAGTCCTCCAATGCAAAGAGGCAAGGAATCACCTATAAATTATATTAATATAGAACCTGTTTGTATGCATTTGAAATATAAACATTCAAACATTTTAAATACTTGGGAAAAGTATAAAGTACAGTAAGCTTGAAGTCCAGTGATAGTTTATAAGTTGTATCTATTGTTAATGGGAGCCCCATGTTGTGTAAACAATTATTTCATTAATTGGCAGTCTAGGGTTTGAATCCATCCACAGGTTCCTAGGAAAGGCCTGACAATTTACTTCTGAAAGATCACAGCCATGGAAAACCCTTTGGAGCACAGTTCTGCTTTGGCACATATGGGGTCCCCCAGAGTTGGAATAGATTTGATGGCAACTGGTTTTGGTAAATTTTTCAGCAAATGGATAGTTTAGCCAGCACCATTTATGAACAAGACTCTCTCTTACCATTGAATAGATTTTGGCCCTTTGTCAAAGATCAGTTGGTCATAGGTTGATGGATCTATTTCAGTATTATCAATTCTGTTCCAGTGGTCTACATGTTTTCTGTACCATACCAGGCTGTTTTGACAACTGTGGCTGTAGAGTAGGTTTTGAGATCACTTTCTTCCTTTTCAGATGTGCTTTGCTTATGTGATGTCCCTTTTCTTTCTATATAAAATTAGTGATAGGTTTTACCATGTCTTTAAAGAATGTTGATGAATCTGGATTGAGATTCCATTGACTGTATAGATGGTTTGGGTAGAATTGACATTTTCACAATGTTCAATCTTCCTATCCATAAGCATGGTATGTTCTGTCATTTATGTAGATCTCTTACAGTTTCTTAAAGTAGTATTTTGTAGTTTTATTTGTATAAGTCTTTGTGTTCCTGTTAAGATTTATTCCCAAATATTTTATCTTTTTAGTAGCTATTGTAAATGGTATGGATTTCCTTATTTCCTTTTCAGAGACCTCTTTGCTAGTATAGAGAAATCCAACTGATTTTTGTATGTTGACCTTATATCCTAACAATATGCTAAATCTTTCAATAATTTTCGGTAGTTTTCTTGTTGAGTCTCTTGGGTTTTCTAGGTATAGGATCATATTTTCTGCAAATAGGGATAGCTTTATTCTTCCTTACTAATGTGGATGCCTTTTATTTCCCTTTCTTGCCTTATTTCCCTGGCTAGGATTTCCAATACAATGTTGAATAGAAGTGGAGATAGAGGGCATCCTTATCTGGTTCCTGTTCACAAAGAAAGTGATTTCAGTCTCTCTCCATTGAGAATAATGTTGGCCATTGGTTGGTTTCACACATATGCCCTTTATTATGTTGAGGAATTTCACTTCTATTCCTGTTTTTCTGAGAGTTTTGTTTGTTCATTTGTTTGTTTTTAGGAATGGGTGTTGGATTTTATTAAATGCCATTTCTACATCGATAAATATGATCATGTGATTCTTTTCCTTTATTGTACTTATGTGATTGATAACATGAATTTTTTTTCTAATGTTGAACCTCTGGTAGCATAGTGCCTAAGGCACTTGACTGCTAACCAGAAGGCTGGTGGTTCAAACCCACCAGCCACTCCTCAGAAGGAAGTTGGGGCAATCTACTTCCATAGTGATACTGCCTCAGAAACCCAAGGAGGGGTCGCTATGAGTCGGGTCAACTCGACGGCACATAACAACAACAACAACAACAGTAGTTTATATGTCATACATAAAACTTTAAAAACATCCCCCTTTATTCTAGAAAGGTCACCTAAAAGGATGACAAGTTTAATACCTTGATTCAACAAACATTTATCAAAAGCCATCTAAATCCAAGTACTCTGTTAGATCCTGAAAAGGATACAAAGATGAATGAGCGATGACCTTGACCTTGAGAAGTTGTTGATCCAATTGTTTATTCAGTAACTGAAATTCTCCACATCTTCTGCTCCTTTCCTTTCACAAATAATACTTTATATAGGTTCCACGCAGTATATTGGTCTATGTGAGAGAACAGAACTAAAGGCTATCTGATTTTGCCCCCACTAGTATCTCTCCTAAGAGCTCTGGTAGCATAGTGCCTAAGGCACTTGACTGCTATCCAGAAGGCTGGCGGTTCAAACCCACCAGCCACTCCTTGGAAGGAAGGTTGGGCAATCCTACTTCCGTAGTGATACTGCCTTGGAAACCCAAGGAGGGGTCGCTATGAGTTGGGTCCGACTCGACGGCACTTCACAACAACAACAACAACAATGTTGAACCATACTTGCATATCTGGTATGAATTCCACGTGGTCATGGTGTATTATTATTTTGATGCATTGTTGGAGTCTATCGACTAGGATTTTGTTCAGGATTTTTGCATCAATATTCATGAAGAATATTGGTAAGTAGTTTTCCTTGCTAGTGGTATCTTTGCCTGGTTTTGGTATCAGGGTTATGCTTGCTTCATAAAAAGAATTCTTTTTTAGGTTCTGGAATAGTTTGAATAGGATTGGTGTCAGTTCTTCTCTGAATGATTGGTAGAATTCTCCAGTGAAACCACTCGGGCCAGGATTTTTTTGTTTGTAAATTTTTTTATGACCTATTCAATTTCTCCTTTTGTTATGGGTCTGTTCAGATTCTCTGCATCTGTCTGTATTAGTTTATGTAAGTAGTATGCTTAGAAATCTGTTCATTTCATCTAGGTTTTCAAGTTTGTTGTAGTACAGTTCTTCATAGTATCCTGATATTATTCATTTTACTTCTGTTGGTTCTGTCATGATGTCACCCCTTTCAT
>NW_006921731.1:5221869-5236666 GCF_000298275.1 Orycteropus afer afer
GATGCTTAGGCTGAGAAGCCCCAAGGTTGACAAGTAAAAAGGTACAGTCCCGATGTTACCAAACCACACAGCAGGCCATTAACTTAAGTCCACTGTAAGTCCCAAGGTCGGCAGATCATGGCAGGCTGCTGAGCAACGACACAGCTACATGCAGAGTCCAAGTGGGCCATAGACTGGAGACCATTCCCAAGGCTTTTCCTTATATACAGGAAGCAGACCACATCCCAAAGGCAGCTATTCAGCTACTTGTGGTAGATCCCACCCTGGAGTTGATTGCCAGTCTCATCATAGGGAATAACTACCACCAGCTGTCCAGCCACTCAACCAGGCCCAGCCAAGTTGACACACTAAAATAACCTACCACAGTCTCTCACTTTGCTATTTCCCTTGCTAGTCATAGGCCACCAGTGCAGTTGTCCCTACAGCCCTTAGTGACCAGGGCATCTTTTTTAGGTCAATTCTCAGGTCCTAATACCACTTGGTACTATTCAGGCTATCTGTCCCGTCGGAGTAGCTGACGGTCCACAGCTCTGACCATCTCTGTACTCACTGTTTTCGTTCAGGTTTTTCCACTAATTGGTGTCTAATCCACTTCTGCATAGTTCCTTTCAAAGCTCAGGGCTTCAACATTATCTTCTGTATGTCTGTCAATTTGTTTTTCTTTTCTTTGTTGATTGTTGTTTGTCTGCCTATTCCTCCATCTTACTGGAAGTCTCTTTCTTCTTTTTTGATGTGTGCATCTATTGCTATAAATTGTGTTTTGGTTACCTTTAGTGCTACTCTAACAGAAATACCCACAAGTTGGATGGCTTTAACGAACAGGAGTTTATTCTCTTATAATGTTGGAGGCTAGAAGTCCAAGTTCAAAGTGTCAGGTTCTAGGGGTTGGGTGAAAGCCCCTCAACCATGGGCTTTAGCTCTGCCTCCTACTCCTGGCCCACTGAAGCTGGAGGGTTTCTTCACTTAGGCAGCTACTGGCTGCTGATACTGACAAACCCAAGGTCAATAAGTTAAAAGGCATAGTCCCGATTTTACCAAACAACATGGCAGGCCACTAATTCAAGTCCAGAAAAAGTTCCAAGATCAACAGGCATGGAAGGCTGCTGAACAACCTTGGCTACACGCAGGGTTCCAGTGTGCCAAAAACTTAGAACTTCCTCAAAGCTGCTTCTTATATACTGCAAGCAGGCCAAATCCCTAAAGCAGCTACTCAGCTTTTCCAGTAGCTTCCACCATGGAATCGATTGCCAATCTCACCACGGGGAATAACAACATCCAGCTGCCGAGCCATTCAATCAGGCTCATCCAAGTTGACAGACAACCTTAATTAGCACAAATTGTCCTCTGATCACTGCTTTTTCTCAGAGTCCCAAAGGTTTTGGAATGTTGAGTTGTCCTTCTTGTTTGACTCAATGATTTTTTTTTTCTTTTTTCACTCTCCATTTCCCATACCCAACCCTAACCCAGTCTCCTCCCCTCCCTGCCCAATAACCCTCCCCCTGTGCCCCTCACAGTTATGCACTCCAGTTTGTCCTGCATTACCTCCATATGATGTTGCCTCTCTGGTGCCCCATGGTCTATTGCTCCAAGGAATGTATTTCCTTAGGGTGTGTGGGTGAATCCCTCTGGGTTGAGTAGTCTGCATGTACATCTTGTTAACTATTGGGCTGAAAGCCAGCCCCTGAGAGTGGGTTTTATTCCAGATGCAGAATGCATTCCAGGGCCATAGTATTAGAGGTTTCACCAGACTCCATCCAACCAGAAATTATGATCATTATTGAGTTTTTGGATTTTGTTCCATGTTTTTCCTCCCACTATATCCAGGATCTCTAGATTTTATCCTTTCCTGAGTGGTTGGCATTGTTAGCCAGGCTTCTGGTCTTCTGGTCTTGAAGGCCTTTGTGTCCTATGGCTGATTGCTTCCAAATGCCCTTTTTTTTTTTTTTTTTTTAAATTTGAACTCTCCTTCACTTTTGATGCTAGGAGACCATTAGGTGCATCGTAGATGGCTTCTTGAAAGCTTTTAAGACCCCAGTTGCTACTCACCAGTGTAGGATGAGGAAAAAGGCTTTTATGTATTTTGTGCCAGTTGAGTCTGGTGTCCCCCAGTACTATAGTCCTGAGACAGTATATCTATTAAATCTCTCTCCCATAGTGTCTGGGTATCTGTGAGGGATTGCGCTGTGTCTGTCTTCTATTGTTTCTGTAAGGATTGGAGGTATTTTGTATCACTGGTATCTGTGCAAGATTAGCCTGCGTACTAAATCTATCCTTGGTCTAGAGTGTACGTACTCCTGTTCACTGACCCCCATCTGGTCCTCTCTAGTGTTTATGTGTTTATCTGTAGCCTGGTGTGTGGTGTTAATGGTAATGTGGTATTGTGGGCACACTGGTTGGTATTAGCATCTGTCATCTATCTTCTATGTGCACAATTCAGTGTCCTCCTTTTTCCTAATGTTATCATGGTGGTCTCAGACTATTTCCATATATCCCTCCCCTTACCCACATCAGCATGTGGGCCCTGACTAGCCTGAAAGTAATCCTTCCCCTTCCCTCCCCACCCTGGTAACCTAGAATGTGAGTCCCCTTTCGCAAGCAAACCCTTCTTTGTCTTTTTACAGTAATGGGCTCATACAGTTCTTGTCCTTCCATGAGTTGACTTATTTCACTCAGCATAATGTCTTCCAGGCTCATCCACATTGTAAGATGATTTTCATACCCTCGTTCTTTAATGTAGCACGGTATTCCATTGTGTGTATGTACCATAATTTTGTTATCCAGTCATCCGTTGATGGGTATTTAGGTTGTTTCCATCTCTTTGCTATAGTGAATTGTGCTGTGATGAACATAGGTGTACATGTGTCTGTTCATGTGCTGTCTCTCACCTCTTTAGGATATAGTCCTAGTAATGGAATTTCTGGGTCAAATGGTATTTCTATTTTCAGTTTTTCAAGGAAATGCCATAACATTTGCCACAATGGTTGTACCATTTTACAATCCCACCAGCAGTGAATAAGAGTTCCAATCTCTCCACAACCTCACCAGCATTTCTTATATTCTGACTTGTTGAAATTTGCTATTATTGCTGGGGTGAGATGATATCTCATAATTTTTTTTGATTTGCATCTCTCTAATGACTGATGATCATGAGCAGTTTCTCATGTGTTTTTTGGCCACCAGTGTATTTTCTAATTTTATTTTTTTATTTCTTTTATTACCCAGTTGTTTTTGAAAAGGGTGTTATTAAGTTCCATACATTTGCTCTTTTTCCATTGGGCTTCCTAGTGTTGATTTCTAATTTTATAGCTTTGTGATCTGAGAATATGCTTTGCAGTATTTCAGTGTTTTTAAATTTATTGAGGCTTGCTTTTTGGCTTATCATTGGGTCTATCCTAGAGAATGCTTCTTGTGTGCCGGAAAAGAATGCATATTATGCTGTTGTTGAGTGAAGTGCTATGTAGATATCTATAAGGTCTAGTGCATTGATTATTTTGTAGTTCTGCATCTTTGTTGAGTTTCTTTCCAATTGTTCTATCTCTTATTGAAAGTGGTATATTAAAGTCTTCTACTATTACTATGGAGTTATCTATTTTTCTTTTCAATTCTGTTAAAGTCTCACTTATATATTTTGGGGCTCTTTCATTGGATGCATAGATAGTTATTATGTTTATATCCTCTTGTTCAATTGATCTTTTAATCATTATAGAATGTTCTCCCTTATTTCTTATGGTAATTTTTGTCTTAAAATCTATTTTATCAGAAATTAATATTTCCACTCTTGCTCTTTTTTGATTGCCATATTCTTGGTATATCTTTTTTGCAACCTTTGATTTTTAGTCTACTTTTGTCTTTGGTGTCCAAGGTGAGTCTCTTGTAAACAACATACTGATGAGTCATGTTTTCTTATCCAGTCTGCAGCTCTCCATCTCTTGAGTGGTGGATTTAATCTATTTACATTACATAAAGTATGAATTTAATGATGTCATTTTGTCATGTTTTATCATGTTGTTGCTAATTTATTTGTTCCATATAATTTTGTGTGTGGAGCTCATTCTGCTTATGAATCATGTTATCTTCTCCTTCATTGCTATTGTTTTAGTATTTGCTTAATCTTTGTGCTTGTTCTCTTTTTTATTTTGATTTGAAGGCTTATTATTTTCTTTGAGGTTATCCTATGATTTATTATTTTCCTCTGAAGTTTAAAACAGTCTGTTCTATCTCGCAATTGTCTTGACTTCCCCACCATTTAGAAGTTCTCTACCTAGACTAGGAGCTCTGGTGGTGTAGTGCCTAAGACATTTGACTGCTAACCAGAAGGCTGGTGGTTCAAACCCACCAGCCACTCTTTGGTAGGAAGGTGGAGCAATCTACCTCCATAGTCATGCTGCCTCAGAAACACAAGGAGGGGTTGCTATGAGTTGGATCTAACTCAACAGCAGTACTTTTTTTTTTTGGGGGGGGGGCTGGGGGAAACTAGACTATTTATTCCCTCTGTTTGGTTTGTAGTTGTCCTCATTTACCAATTGATGTCTCTGGTTCCCTGTTTACAGCCATGTAAGCTTATTTTAGTTTGGTTACTTCTATAACTGGGTTGGTTTCTGGGTTACGTCATCAAGTATGTTAATGGTCAGTTGTTTTTTGCTAGTAATGGTTCTCCATCAGAAGTACTTCCTTTAGCCTCTCTTGTAAGGTTGGTCTGGTTTTAACAAATTCCCTTAACTTCTGCTTATCTGGAAATCTTGTAATTTCACCTTCATATTTGAGGAACTGTTTTCCTGGGTACATAATTCTTGGTTGGAAATTTTTTCTTTCAGTTTTATATATATCATCTCATTACCTTCTCATCTGCATGATTTCTGCCAAGAAATCAGAACTTAGTCTTATTGGTTTCCCTTCATAGGTAACTTTTGATTTCTTCCATGCTGCTTTTAAGATTCTTTCTTTGTCTTTGTTTTGGTATGTTTGATGATGATGATGATGATTTTCTTTTATGGTCTACCCTATTTGAGGTTAGTTGAACTTCTTGAATAGATATATTCTCATCTTTTATCATATTAGGGAAATTCTCTTCCAACAAATCTTCTATATTTGTCTCTTCCTATTCTGGAATTCCAATTACATGTTCATTATTTCTTTATGGTATCCTACATGAGTCTTAGGCTTTCTTTATTTTATTTTTATCTTTTTTCTGATTGATCCCTTAACATAGTAGTATTGAGGTATTTTTCTTCAATCTCATTAATTCTGTCTTCCATTAATTCAATTCTGCTCCTTTGTCCATTCAATGTGTTATCTATTTCTGAAATCTTAATGTTGATCTTCTGGATTTCTATTTGTTGTTTTTGTATTGTTTCCAATGTTTTGTCCATTTTGTCAATTGTTCTTATATTGTTTTTCTAAATTGTTCTAGAGATTTATCTATATATTCTTAATTTTGTCAAGTTTTTCCTTGATCTTGTCAATGTTTTCCTTGATCCCTCAATCCATTGAATGTACCCAAATATAAATATTTTGAATTCCTTATCAGAGGGTTCCAATTCTGCTTCTTCCTCAGGGATGCCTTTTAGGTTTGTATATTGGTCCTTTGTTTCTATTACCTTGCTTCTTTGTGTGGATTGTAATGGTCTGTTGTCTCTGAGACATTGTGTTAATGTGGTATTTATGTTTAATTTGTGGTTGTGTGGTGAGGTGATTTGTCCAAGATTTTTTTTCCCCCTTTATCTTGTTTTGATATATCTATGTGAGCAGGGTACTGGGCTCCTCCATTCACTAGTTGTTAGCACTTAGGCCCTCATCACCTGTCTCCTGATGGGTGTGATAGAGAATAAGAGTCTGTGTACAGATCTCTGATTTTTTGGTCATAAAGAGTAGTTGAGAGTGAATTGAGCTGTATCAGTCACCATCTATTGCTGGTCAGTTGGTGCAAAAACAAATGGTGGCCCTCACTCAGTGGGTGGAGCTGCAGGGGGTGAAGGTTCGATTGGGTTATGTTGGAATGGTTGTTTTCTTCTACTCAAAAAAAAAAAAAAAAGGAAAGAAATAAAAAAAATAAAAGTAAGAGAAGAGAACCAAAAACTCAAACCATATAAATACATAGGAATAATCACACGCACACACACACAAAGCAATAAATGAGAAGAGAAAATTTCAAAATATATTAAATAAAGATAAAAGAAAGATAGTGAAAAAAGGGAACAAAAAAGCCACAGTGTCTGATGAAGGAGGAATGAGAAAAAAAAAAGCAAGAATAGTAAGGAAAAAAAAAAATGGGAAAACTGAAAAAGGAAAAACAAGGATGGAAGAACCAAAAGAAAGAAAGAAAGAAAGAAAAAGGAACCAGGAAAAGGGAAGAAAAAGAAAGAAAGATAGAATCAAGAACCAGGGATAGTAAAGAGAAAAAAAAAGGGGTGGGGGAGAAAGGAGGAAGATGAAAAGGATAATTTAAAAACAAACATTCAAAAACAAAACTGTAGGAGGTGGGACATGGCACCCAGGCTTTGTCAGTGCACAGGCTTGGATGGAACTCCTACTGGTCAAGAAGGTGGATGGAGATTGGGGATGGCCACTCCTCTGTTCACCAAAGAGTGTGTGAGGTATAAGAGTAACAAGGGGAATATCACACTTTACCAGTAGAGCCTCCAGTGTGGCTGCCCATGCTGTACTCAGCAAACAGATCTCACTCTTATGCCACCATCCAGATTAAAAAGCTACTTGCATATATTCAAAATGGTCACTACCACTGCTTGCTAATATTCAAAATGGCTGCACCCTCAGGATCGCCTCTGGCAATCTACAGGTCTGTTTGTCTCCTTCTTTGCTTTTTTTTCCTTTCTGGTTGTCAGGTACCAATGCATTCCTTGCCCATGCAGTCCCTAGTGAGCAAAGCTCACTAAGGATATATTCAAAATGGCTGTGCCCACAAAACAGCTGGTAGTCTGTTTGTCTACTTATTTACTATTTTCATTCAGGTTCTTCTACTAGTTTTTATTTAATACACTTATTTATCATTGGTTGGTTTGGGTTGATTTATCATTGCCTTCAAAGTTCAGGGTTCCAGGATCATCTTCTGTGTTGGTTTCAATTGATTTCTCATTGCTTTGTTACAGAGGGCCCATGTAGCTTTTCTGCCTATTCAACCATCTTGCTGGAACTCCATCCAGAACAGTTTTTGATGTTATTCATTTTAATATTGATGTCTCTTTATTACTGATCTCAATAAACCTGGACTGAAAAAAAAAAAAAGTTTCAGGCAGTTTAAACTTAAACAGTATATAAAGTTTGTTTCTTCCACACAGTGTAACACAATAGTCTCTAGCCCCCTTTTAAAAGAAAGAATAGATGTAAGGACAAGTTATTTTGGAGGCTGAAAAACTGTCCTTCTAAACTTGGTGTTATATGAAATTCTGATCTTTAGAAATATGTCCTTGATTTTCAAGGTAGTATCGTTAAAACAAGGAGCTCTTGTAGTATAGTGGTTAAGGCATTTGGTTGCTAACCAAAAAGCTGGTGGTTCAAACCCACCAGCTGATCCATGAGAGAAAGATGAGGCAGTCTGCTTCTGTAGAGATTTTCAGCCTTGGAAATTCAATGGGGTTCTCTATAAGTTGAAATGGATTCTATAGCAGTGAGTTTGGTTTGGATCTTTACAATACATTTCACATATCTTTATTTTTTCTAAGTAATGTACAAAAGTGAGATGGAAATTAGCCCCATTTAATAGATTGAGAAAGGAGGTCACAGGAGAGTGCAGTTGATCCATATAGTGACAGAATTACCACTTAAAGGAAAATGCCCTGACTTCAATGGCAGTGGATTTGGATTGGGTTTGGTTTGTGTGTTCTCTGCTTTTTCTATTATGCCAGGTTTTTTGAAAGAGTACTCCAAGCTATCTCAGTCAGATACAGCAATGATCTTCCTTCTGACTTAAGTGGGATGCTGAAAGACCTCTTTCATTTGCCTCCAGAACTTTCATCCACCAGCTGAGCACAAGGTCTGAAAATCTCACCACATAAGTCACTGTTGAGTTCACCAATCTCCAAAACAAGCACTTGACAGTTGTATGAGAGATGACATGTTTTCTTTTTTGTGTCCTCTATGATATTATCAGGGTCCTTAGGTGGTACAGTTTGCACTTGACTACTAACCTATGTTGTTGTTGTTATGTGCCATCAAGTGAGACCCAAATCACAGAAATCTCTCCTTGGGTTTCTGAGGTGGTATCACTATGGAGATAGATTGGTCAACCTTCTTTCCAAGGAATGGCTGGTGGGTTTGAACCACCAGCCTCTGGTTAGCAGTCAAGTAAGTGCCTTAGGCACTATGCTACCAGAGCTCCTTACTAACCTATAGATTGGTTCAAACTCACCTAGGAGTGCTGCAGAAGGAAAGGCTTGGCAATCTGTTTCTATAAAGATTACAGCCTAGAATACTCTTTGGAGGAATTTTATCCTGTAACACATGGGGTCACCATGAGTTGGAATCAACTCCACAGCAAGAAGGCAATAGGTCTTCCTTTTTTTTTTTTTTTTTCTTATTTAATGGCATTGTCCAGAATTGAAGTATCCTTCATTGATATTTTTGACCTTGCATTATGAAAAGAACCATGAAAGCAGTCTATTTTAATAAAGGTGGTGATATAAGCAAGGAAAAGGGAAGGGGAAGGTAATTTTAGATGATCAGATGAAGGAAAACATGGTCTCTGGGTAGTTGGTGCTGAGATGAGGTGAATAGCAACTAAATGAAAACACACAGAGACTTCATCTCTTATCCAGTATTGCCTGGGGTTTGGCTTTGATAGTAATAGGTAACATGTATAAGCAATCACCAAATGCCAGCACAGTACACAGATTATTAAGTTTAGCCTTTATCATGACTTTATGAAGTTGGTATTATTATCATCACTCTTATTCAGACAAGCTAAGTGACTTGCTCAGTGTCATACAAAAAGCAAAGTTATGATTCAAAAGCAGGTTTATCTAGCTCTAGCACTATACAGCATTGCAACCAATTAAACCCCTCATTTATGGGTTATCATTTACGAGCATCCCACTCAGTTTTTTTTACTCTAAGGAGTGGTTATTTGAGAGGAAGAAACAGGGGTTTAAAGAACTTAAATGTTGACTTAGGACAACAGGTACAGTACATGGAGAACATCAGGCTCAAGTGTAAGCCTTCTGATTCAAAGCTGAGTCACATCCATATGATGTTCTAAAGAAAAAAAACCAATCTTGTAGTGTTAGATCCCAGAAGCTGCTCATGAACCTGACCTTTCTGAGCAGTAATCTGTCCAATAAATTCATTCCTTGCCTAAAGCAGAGTGATAAAGATTCGTCTCACTTGCAACCAAACGAGATTTCAGTTAGTGAGTATTGAAAAACAAGTTAGAGCTACTCAGAGAGTGATAAGTTGAAGTCAGAGTTTTAAAAATCTCAAATATCATGTTAGAGTTGGATTTTATCCTGAAGGTAATAGCACATTACCTGAAGGCGCAATGGTTAACTGCTTTCCTGCTAACCAAAAGGTTGGCAGTTTAAACTCACCCAGAGGTTCCTTGGAAGAAAAGACCTGGCTCCATGCTTCTGAAAAGATTACAGTCTAGGAAACTCTATGGGGCAAATATATTCTGTCACATGGGGTCCCTATGAATTGAAATCAACTGAATGGCATCTAAGGACAATAGTAAACCAAAGAAAGTTTTTATTTGTTTGTTTGTTTATTTTTTTTTACAAATATTTTTAGCTCTTAAGCAGGCAAATGTGTAAGGGACTACTATCACTGAGAAAAAATATGAAATATATATTCATGCAGAAATAGTTTAAGATGTATGAAAATGTAAAACTATTTTACCCCAAATTATTTCAGAGCGAGACAAGGTGAAGGTTGTCATTTCTCATATCTCATTATAGGTCTATATTTCCTTCTGGATGGTTGTTTGAGTATCTTTTATTTGCCCCTCCAAATTTTCTCTTCACAGTCTTCGTTTCTGCTCTGCATCCCAAAAGACTGACCAGCATGGACAATATCCACAGACTCCATTGCTCTCGGACTTCTGCATAGGTTGGTTACTGGAAGACATCAGCAGGAGACCAAAGGGAGAAATGAGGACGGATGATCCTTTCCTGCAGAGTCCATGAGCTTGACCAAAGGGCAGTTCTGTTCAGGCAACTGTCTCTATCTGCTCTCTCTGCCTCTCTTTTTGTTTGTTTTTATTTTCCTTTATGTGCTTTTAAAAATTACTTCCCCTTCTCCCTTCAGACCTATTGTGTTCCTAGCCCCAGGGTACTGCCCAATCTCTTTTTGTTTCCCTATACATTGACCACAGGAGCTCTGGTAGCATAGTGCCTAAGACATTTGACTGCTAACCAAATGCTGGTGGTTCAAACACTCTTCAGAAGGAAGGTTCAGCAATCTACTTCCATAGTAATACTGCCTCGAAAACACAAGAAGGGTTCACTATGAGTTGGCCCGACTTGATAGCACACAACAACAACATACATTGACCATGACTTTGTAAATAGGCCTTTTAAAAAATTCTCTTCAAACTACACCATTTGTGTGTCATCTGATTCCTGACAGAACCCTCATCAAAACAGAGCCCTCCCATTACCTCAGCCAGGAAGATGTGGATGAGAAGTGGAATTTCTTTTATAACTAGCTCCTTACCACAGGAAACATTCCAATGTATAAAGTCCTTTTTCTGGATTATTCAGGAAAGTGCTGAAGTTATTGCTATCAAAAATAAACATGATAACAACCATAGGGAGTCATGAATTTTTCCAAGAAAACTTACTCTTGCCAAACTGAGAAGAAAAATACTTTACATCAAAAAACACTTTACAGCCCTTGAGTAATAATAAACATAACAATGAGCCACATGCAAAGTTCAATAAATAGGGAGAAGCAGGAGGAGCTATGCCTACTTTGGGATAGGATTTGTTTGTTGTTGTTAGGTGCCATAGAGTTATCTCCAACCCATAGCGACCTCATGGGCAGCAGAACGAAAAACTGCCCAGTCCTGTGCCAACTCCATGATCCTTACTATACCTGAGCCCATTATTGCAGACACTGTGTCAATCCATCTCATTGAGGGCCTTCCCCTTTTCTGTTGACCCTCCACTTTGCCAAGCATGATATCCTTCTCCAGGGAATGGACCCTTCTGAAAACATGACCAAAGTGAGTGAGACGAAGTTTGGGCACTCTCATTTCCAAGGAGCATTCCAGCTGCACTTCTTCCAGAACAGATTTGTTAGTTCTTTTAGCAGTCCATGGTACTTTCAGCATTCTTCGCCAACACCACAACTCAAAAGTGTCAATTCTTCTTAGATCTTCCTTTTTCATTGTCCAGCTGTCACATGCATTGAGACAATTGAAAATACCATAGCTTGTGTCAAGTATACCTTAGTCTTCAAGGACACATCTTTGTTCTTCATCCAATCTTCATCTTTGCCCTAACAACTTGAAAGGGGTCTTTTGGAGCAGATTTACCCAATGCTATACAACGTCTGACATCTCGACTGCTGCTTCCATTGGTGTTGATTGTAGAACTAAGTAATATGAAGTCTTTGAAAACTTTGGGATAGGAGGTGGGAGCCAATTGGCAGATAATTTGAGCCCATTTAAGAGCCAATCACAATGCTTAGACAGGCTGTAGAGTAAAGAACAGACAATAGAGGGAAGGCAATGTAACTCAAAGAAACTCTTCACAGCACAGCTTCACACAGGCTTATCACAAAGCTCATGCCCCAACAAGATTTCCTGGAGTTATTTCATTACATATATACATGTCACAGACTCCCCAGTACATCCTTTATTATAGCTGATACCTTCACTGGAGCCTGATTAGCTCTTTAATTTAGTCATTCATTCATTTCTTTAGCCATCCATCCATTCATCCATCCACCATCCACTATCAGACAAATATTGCTGGAACATCTACTAAGTACAAGGTGTGGGGTTATGCCTTGGAGACACAAAGAAAAACAAGAGGCAGTACTTAATTACAGTTAAGTTGGTCCAGCCTACCCACAGATGGATAAGTGAATAAGCTAATGATTCTCAGACAATGTAATAATTGCAAGAGTAGTGAAATACATATAAGAGAATGGGAACACAGATGAACCAGACATAGCCAAGAATTTGGGGGCCCTTGGATGCTTATGGAAAACTTCATGGAAGAAGTAATCACTAATTTTTTAAAGGATAAATCTGATTTATAAGGGGAAAGGCATCCAAGGATGTGGTAAGGATTGTAGGAATTTTTAAATAGAAACTTCCACAAGACACAGAGTTTTCTTTACATCCTTCAAGGAAATTCAGAGCCTTACACGATGCCAAGGGGCTAAAATGTCTTCTTTCCCACAAGTTCTCATTGGTTGCTAGGCAACCACCATAGAGCTGAATCCAGCCTCATTTTCAATTACTTTTGAGAAGAAATTTTGTTTTGTTAAATGCTAACATATTGAGCTTCACATTGAGCTTTTACAAAGAAAAAGAAATTAAGGTCTTTCTATCGGTTTAATTGTGAAATTCCTAATTTCTCTTCAAACATAGTTCAACTTCAGTCTATCACTATCAAGAAATTCTGGTACAATCACTTTGAAACAAACCTTTCTCAAATGGACTTGTTAGAAGCTATTTAACTTTTTTACCTCTCTTGAGAAATACAAAGATTAAAGATTAAAACAGATATTCTTTTTTTAAACTTTGTAGTGTTTTGGGTGAAAGTTTACAGAATAAATTAGTTTCCATTCAACAATTCATACACAATTTGTTTTGTGACAGTGATTGCAGTTCCCACAGTGTAATAGCACTCATCCTACTTCCTCCCTGTGTTTCCTATTTCCATTCATCCTTCTTTCCTATCCTTTCCTGCTTTCTGAGCTTTATCCCTGGGCAAATGCTGCCCTTTTGATCTTGTATGGTTGATTGTTCTAAGAATTGCATATATCCCTAGTGTTACTGTTCATCTTATAGACCTGTCTATTGTTTTGCTGAAAGTTATGACTAAGGACCATAGTCTCAGAATTTTATCATTCCCTATCAGACCAGGGAGCCTTGTCATTTTTATGATTTTACATTGAAATAGGACAGAACGTGGGCCCCGGCCTGGTGCACAGTCAGGCCAGAACAGTTTACACACTGAGTGATTAAGAGGAGAGAAAATTATTTATTGCAAAGCGGCAATGCAAGGAGACAGGGGTACCTGTACTCAGATCAGACTCCCCCCGAAACTCCAGCAAATTACAGTTTTGTAGGTTTCAGTAGAGAGGGATTTCCATATTCATAAAAAATTTCAGGAATTTGGGCATGAGATGGTTGATGATTGGCTGAAATTTCCTTCACCTCAGTTTAAAGGGACAGTAGTGTTTTGAGCCAGTGCACTTGCGTGCCAGATGAGTCACACCGGCTTCCTGCCATCAGCTGATCAAGGCTTAGGCAGAGGCAACAGTGTTAGTTCCCAATAACTTTGTTTCTCTCTGTCCCTCTGTGCATGTCCGCCGGCCAGAGTTAATTTTCAAGTTGTTTTCTAAGACACATTAATGCGTTTATCACCTGTGCCTAAGGAAATAGCAGGAAAGATTTTTTTTTTTTTTTTCCATTCAGTTCTTAAGGACCTGAGCTTATTGTATTTACTCATCTGTCTCCAACCAGGGTCTGAGTTGGGGAAATAGTTGAAGGTAATTAAGTTTACTTATCTGTTCACATCTGGGGTCCTATCTGTTCTAATTATCTGTTTTAACCAGGGTGGGGGAAATAGTTTGACTTTACTCAGTTTCAGCATTTTATTCCTCATTTTTGTCCCACTCTGTCAAGGACTTTCTACTGTGATCCCTTTCAAAGAAGTCAGTAGTGGTTATGGGGCACCATCTTCTGGTCTCAGGGTTATGGAGGTTGAAATTCTCATGGTTCATTAGTCTTCTTGACTAATTGTTTCCATGTGTCTTTGATTCTTTCCTCATTCTTCTTTGCTCCAGAACAGGAGAGTCCAGTAGTTGAGCCTTAGATGGCCAATCACAAGCTTTTAAAACTCCACTCATTGCTTATCACAGTAGGATGTAGAACATTATCTTTGAGAACTGCATTATACCAATTGAGCTTGATGTCCCCTGAGACAGACTATGGTCCTTAGTCCATAGGCCTAGTGACTCATATTCTCAAGGTATTTGGTCATGACTAAAAAGTTTTCATAACTTTGCCCCCTATAAAACCAAAACTTATATGCTCTACTATATTCATGAACATATTTGCAGCATGTATAAATACATACGTACACATAACCTGTCTGATAGCATAGTGTCTAAGGCATTTGACTGTTAATCAGAAGGCTGGAAGTTCAAACCCACCAGCCACTCCTCAGACGAAAGTTTGGGCAATCTACTTACATAGTGATACTGCCTTGGAAACCCAAGTACGGGTCACTATGAGTGGGATCTGACTCAACTGCAGTGAGTTTTTTTTTAGATCCTCTGTCAAACCATAAATATTTGCGGATGTAGTCCCATTCTTATTCATACCACTGTTCAGCTCAAGTGTCTATGTATCCACTAGTAGATTATTGTTATTACTGTTATTGCAGAATTGCATATGTAACAGTATTTACTTTGGATGCATTTAAATCTTGTGTTCTCAGTGTCTTCCTTTGCTTTGATCATTTTATACTGCTTTTTTCCCTCTCCCAAGTTATAAGTATATACTTTCTACTTAGTGATTTACACTGCCCCCCTTCTCCTCACACTCCTGCTAACCATTCCAGAATGTGGCTTTCTTTTTTTTTTTTTTCTTTTTTTATGGTTCTTG
>NW_006921731.1:5237018-5237633 GCF_000298275.1 Orycteropus afer afer
AAGCCACAGGTTCAATTCCAGACCTGAAGGGCAGCTAGGGGCCATAGTTTCAGTGGTTCCACCAGGCTCTATTGGACCAGAAAACCAGGTCACCCCCTCCTTTTTTTTTCCCCCTCCAAATGATTTTGAGTTTTGATCCACATTGTTCTCCCTCTCTATCAAGGATCTCCTACATGGATCCCCTTCCAAGTGGATGACAGTGGTAGTCGGGCACCACCATCTAGTTCTTCTTGTCTCATAGTTGTATAGGCTGCAGATGGGATGGTATACCAGTCACTTGGCCTAATTGTTTCCATGAATTTTGGTTTTCTTCATTCTTCTTTTCTCTGGATGAGGAGAGACTCATCGTTGCTTCTAGATACCAGTTTCCTAGCTTTTAAGATCCCAGTTGCTACTCAACAAAGTAGGAGGTGGAATAATGTTTTGTATAATATGTTATACCAATTGAGCTTGATGTCCCCTGCAACTATGGTCCCAAGCCCGCATGTTCAAATATTCGGTCCCACTGTGTAGCTGGCTATGACCAAGCAGTGACCACAACCTTGCCCCTTGTCAGCTGTACTATACACCTGGGAATTCTGATCATTCACATGAACTTATAGGACCATTGTCTGC
>NW_006921731.1:5238181-5238695 GCF_000298275.1 Orycteropus afer afer
TTGGCTATTGTAAATAGTGCTGCGATGAACATGGGTGTGCATATGTCTGTTCTTGTCATGGCTCTCACTTCTTTAGGGTATATACCTAGTAATGGGTTAGCTGGGTCAAATGGTATTTCTAATTCCAACTTTTGAAGGAATCACCATACTGCTTTCCACCATCCCACCAGCAATGTATGAAAGTCCCAATCTCTCCACAACCTCACCAGCATTTGTTATTTTGTGTCTTGTTGAACTTTGCTACCAGTGCTGGAGCAAGATGGTACTTCATGGTTGTGTTGATTTACATCTCTCTAATATCTAATGATTGTGAGCATTCCTTCATATGTTTGTTGACCACTTGAATATCGTCCTTGGTGAAGTGTCTACTCATGTCTTCTGCCCATTTTTAATTGGATTGTTTGCCTTTTTGTTATTGAAGTGTTGGAATTTTCTATAAATTCTAGAGATAAGTCCCTTGTCAGATATGTTATTACCAAATATTTTTTCCCAATCTGTAGGTTCTCTTTTGACT
>NW_006921731.1:5253013-5254005 GCF_000298275.1 Orycteropus afer afer
TTCTTGTTCTGGAATTCCAGTGACAAGTAGGTTATTCCTTTTGATGGTATCCCACATTAACCTTAGGGTATCTCATTTTGTTTTGCTCTTTTTTTCTGATTGATCCCTTTCCAAAGAAGTATTCAGGTTTTTGTCTTCAATCTCAATAATTTTGTCTTCCATTGCATCAATTCTACTCCTTTGCCCTTCCAATGTGTTATCTATTTCTGACAATTTAGTATTAATATTCTGCATTTCTTTCTGCAGATTTAGCACCATTTCTAATTTTTCATTTATTTTGCCATTTTTTTCTTTCATTTTCTTCCAAAATTCTTCTACAGTTTTTTTCTGTTTTCCTTGGTCTGTCTCTTAATCCTTTGAAGATAACTAAATATAATTCTTTTGAATTCCTTATCAGAGTATCCCAAATGCTGCTTCTTCTCAGGGATGTGTTCTGGGTCTGTATCCTACTCCCTTGTTTCTACCACTTTATCTTGCTTCTTTGTGTGGATTGTGATCATCTGTTGTCTCTGAGACTTCATAGCATTGTTGTATTTAGATCTGTGTTAATTATTTGTGAAGAGCAGCCTTGGGTTAGTCAGGCTTTTCTTGGTGGTTTTTTATTGTTTGCATGTTGATGGAGAAGGAAGTGGTGGCTGTCACTCAGTACGTGAAGATGCAGGAGAGGTGGGTGTAGTTGTGTCATATGGGGACTCTTATTGTCTTCCACTCAGCTAGATAAAAATAAAAATAGAATAATCATCAAAAAAGTAAAAGCAAATGTACAAAAAATACATTGTTTAATCACACTGGAACAGTAATTGAAAAAAGAAAAAAGGGAAAAAAAGAAAACAAAAAAAAGTAATTAAAAACCTATAATATCTGGGATGAGGCCAATAAGAGAAAAAAGGTAGAGAAAGAGAATAATGAACTAAAAAATAGGAAAAAAGTAAAAAGAAAAACAAGGTATGGGATTATCAATGAGAAAGGAAAAAAAAAAAAAAAAAAAAAAA
>NW_006921731.1:5254233-5262187 GCF_000298275.1 Orycteropus afer afer
GGGGCAGGGCAGGGTGGTGCAGGGCACCCAGGCTCTTTCTGAGAATATAGAGTGGGATGGAATCCTTGCCAGTCCAGATAGTGAGTGAAAATAAGGGATGGCTGCACCTCCATTCACCAAGATGGTGTGGGTATAATAGTAACAAGGAGAATGTTGCACCTTTCCAGTCCTCCAATTCCAGATTGTCCTTGGGGTTCCTGGCAAGTGGAGCCTGTTCTTAATTCCTTGGAATCTGGGAAAATGCTGCACTTTAAATATACAAAATGGTCAAACTGCTTGTAAACATTAAAATGGCTGCTCCCTCCGGACAAAGAAAAGTCCACAGCTCAACCCACCTTCCTCTCCACTGCTTCTCCTATTATTTCCCAGCCACAAGAGCAGTCCTCTGTGCAGTCTCTGGCTAGCAGGGCTGATTTTTAGATTAATTCTTAGCTCCTACCACCACTCAGCAATATCCAAGCTGTCTGTGCCATCAGGATCACTGCTAGACCGCAGCTCTGTATGTCCCCTTGTTTGGTGTTTTCATGCAAATTCTTTTGCTATTTGGAGTTTAGTCCACTTCTATATCCTTTCCTTCAAAGCTCAGGGGTCCAGGATTATCTTCTGTATCTGTGTTAATTGGTTCCCCTTTTCTTATTGAAGAGGGTCTGTGCAGTCTTTCTGACTATTCCACCATCTTACCAGAACTCTTCTTTTGTTTTATTTATTTGGTGTATTATGGTGATTGATTTTTAATGTTCAACCATCCTTGCATACCTGGTTTGAATCACATTTGGTCATGGTGTATTATTTTTTGATGTGTTGTTGGATTCTATTGGCTAAAATTTTGAGAAATTTTCATCTATGTTCATGAAGGATATTGATCTATGGTTTATTTCTTGCTCAAAATGTGTTATTTTGAATGGGTAGTTCTTTGTAGAAATTTGTCCATTTCTTCTAGGTTTTCAAAATTGTTGGAGTACAGTTTTTCATAGTATTCCATTATTATCCTTTTAATAAGTTGGTTCTGCTATGACATTGTGTATTTCATTTTTCATTCATGTTATTTGCATCTTCTTATTTTCCTTTGTTAGATTTGCCAATAGTTTGTCAATTTTATTAACTCTTTCAAAGAATCAACTTCTAGTCTTGTTATTACTTTCTACTGTTTTTCTGTTTCATTTATTTCTGCTCTTATTTTATTATTTCCTTTCTTCTGGTTACTCTAGGCTTTTTTTTTTTTTTTTCTTCTTCTTCTTCTTCCCTTTTCTTTCTAATTTTTGTAAATGTTGAGCTAAGGTGTTTATTTTTCTTCTCTCTTCTTTTTTGATGTGTATATTTATTGCTATAAATTTTTTTCTGCATAATGTCCTTACTGTGTCATAAATATTTTTGGTATATTGTGCATTTGTTTTTGTTAGCTTCAAAGAATTTTTTCATTTCATTTTTTTTTCTATCTACCAATTGTTTTGTAGTATTATAATAGTTTTTTAAAAGGGTATTGTTCAATTTTCTCATATTTGATTTTTTTTCCTTATTCTTCCTGATGTTGATTTCTAATTTAATAGTATTGTGATCTGAGAAAGTGCTTTGTAGTATTACAATATTTTTAAATTTATCAAGAGATGCTTTGTTCTTAATATATGCTCTATTCTGGAGAATGATTCATTTGCACTGGAAAGAATGTGTTTTGTGCTGTTGTTGGGTGGAGTGTTCTGTATATGTCTATGAGATCAAATTTCTTGATTTGTTTAGATCTTCTGTATCATTGTTGAGTTACTTTACAGTTGTTTTGTCCTTCATCAAGACTGGTGTATTAAAGTGTTCTAATATTATTGAGGAGTTATCTATTTCTATTTTCAATTCTGTTAAAATTTGATTTATGCATTTTGGAGATCTTTCATTGGATGTGTAGACATTTATTATAGATATGTTCTCTTTCTGGATTGATTCTTTAATCAATCACTAGATAATAACTTTCCTATCTCTTGTGCTGGTTTCCACCTTAAAGTCTATTTTATCAGAAATTAATATTGCTACCCCTTCTCTTTTTGGCTTGCCATTTGCTTGATGTATGTTTTTCTGTGCTTTGATTTTTAGCTTATTTTTTGTCTTTGTGTATAAAATCTCTCTCTTGTAGACAGGATATAGATTGGTCATGCTTTTCTTATCCATTCTGCTAATCTCTGTCTCTTGGCTGGTGCATTTCATCCATTAACATTCAGTGTAATTATTGATAGGTATGAATTTATTACTGTCATTTTGCTGTGTTTTATGTATGTGTGTGTGGTACTGATTATTTGTTCCATATAGTTTTGTGTTGAGTTCAGTTTGTTTACAGATTTTCTTATCATTTTCTTCATTGCTGTTGTTTTTAATGTTTACTGAATCTTTATGATTGTCTTCTTTTTTATTTGGTGAGAAGTTTTATTAATTTCCTTTGAAGTTACCCTATAATTTATTATTTTCTTAAGTTTTTAGTATTCTGTTTTATCTTGATATTTTCTTGACTTTGTATCCATTTGAAAGCTCTGTAACTATACTATCTGTTCCCTTTTTTAGCTTTGTAGTTATCATCATTTACAAATTAACATTTCTGGTTCCTTACTTTCAGTTTTGTAGCTTTAATTTATTTTGGATGCTTCTGTATCTGAGTTGGTTTCCAGGTCATATTGTTATGTGTCTTAATCTCAAGTTGTTGTCTGCCATTGTTGATTCTCTGTCTGGAACACTCTCTTTAGTGTTTTTTATAAGGTGGGTATGGATTTTAAAAATTCCCTTAATTTCTGTTTATCTGGGAATGTCAATTTTGCCATCATATTTGAGGAGAAATTTTGCTGGATATATAATTCTTAGCTGACACTTTTTTTTTTTCTTTCAGGCATTTATATATGTCATCCCATTTTCTTCTTGCCTGCATGCTTTTTGCCAAGAAATCAGAACTTACTCTGATTGTTCCTCCATTGTAAGTAGCGTTTTGTTTTTCCTAAGTTGCTTTCAGGACTCTTTCAACCAGGAACAGGGAAAAGAAAAATAGCTGAAAACTAGGACCTGGGAGGGGAAATATAAGGAATAATAGTAAAAAGGACAAAAGTAATAATAATAATAATAGTTTTAAATGTTTCTGGTTTTGGAAAGTTTGAGTGTGATTTGTCTTTGTTTTGGTTACCTAGTGCCGCTCTAACAGAAACATACTGCAAATGGGATAGCTTTTACAACCAGGAGTTTACTCTTACAGTTTTTAGAGTCTAAAAGTCTGAATCCAAATTGCTGGGCTCTAGGGGCTGGGAGAAATCCTCTCAACCTTGGGCTTTAGCTTTGCCTCCTGCTTCCAGCCCACTGAAGCTGGAGTCTTTTCTTCACTCAGGCAGCTTCTGGGTGCTGAGGCTGACAAACCCAAGGTCAACACATAAAATGGCACAGTCCCAATATCATCAAACAACATGGCAGGCCACTAATTCAAGTCCAGAAAATGTCCCAAGATCAGCAGGTCATGGCAGACCGCCGAACAACAACTTGGCTACATGCAGGGTTCAAACATGCCAAAAAGCTAGAGACCTTCCTCAAAGCTGTTTCTTGTGTACTGGAAGCAGACCAAATCCCTAAAGCAGCTACTCAGCAGCTCTAGTAGATTCCACTATGAAATTGATAGCCAGTCTCACCATAACTGCATCCAGCTGCCCAGCCACTCAACTAGGGTCAGCCAAGTTGACAAGTTGACATATGACCTTAACTTCTACAGTCTTGGTGATTTTCTTTTTGGGGTCTATCTTACTTTGGGTCCATTGAGCTTCCTGAGTGAATAACTTCTCATCTTTTATGATATTAATAAATTTTCTTCCAAAAATCTTTGACATTTTCTCTGTTTCTTTTATTTATTTATTTGTCTTTTTCTGTTTTGGAATTTGGATCACACATAGGTCATTTCCATTGATGATGTTCCACAAAACTCTTAGGCTTTTTTGTTTGTTTATTTGTTTGTTCTTTTGTCTGTTTGGTTCTATAACAGATTAGTACTGAATGGTTTTTCCTCCATTTCTCTAATCCTGTATTCTATTGATTCAGTTCTACTCCTTTGCCCTTCCAATGAATCATCTTTTTCTGAAATTTTACTATTAATGTTCTGGATTTCTATTTACTGTTTTTGTTTGGCTTCTAATTTTCCATTTATTTTGCCAGTTTGTTCTTGTATTGTTTTCCTGAATTCTTCTAAAATTTTGTCTCTGTTATCCTTGATTTTACATGTATTTTTCTTGATCTCTGTCTTAATTTGCTGAATGGTCTTAAACATAATTTTTTGAACTCTTTATCTGTTAGTTCTATTACTTTTTCTCTCAGGAATGTTTTCTGGCCCTGAATTTTGTTTGAACCACTTTGTCTTGTTTCTTTGTGTAAACTGAAATTGTCTGTTTTGTCTGAGACATTGTGGTGTTATTGTACTTATTTAATGATTGTATATTGGTGTGTTTCATCCAGGTTTTTTACTTTATTTTGTTTTGATATATCCAGGTGTGTGGAGGAGGCATGCTACCCTACCCACTAGTCAGAATTTAGACACTTACCACTTTTCTTGGGTGGGTAGGTGTGGTGTTCATGGGAGTGTGTCCAGTTCTGTGTTCGCTGTTCATGTAGAGCAGTTGAGGGCAGGCCAGGCTTATTTTGACAATCAGTTATGATTCAAGTAGTTCAAAAGGAGATGGTGGCATTCACCCAGTGGGTTAAGCAGCAAAACTAGTCAGTGTAGCTGGGTGGTGTAGGTATGGTTGTTGTCTACCACTGAGTGGGACAAAAAACAATAAATAAAGGGAGGAATAAAACAAAGGAGGAGTAAAAAAAAGGAAACAAGGGAAGGGAAACTAAGAAAAGAGAAAAAGAAAGAAAATAAAAGGAGAAAGCAGAGGCAGTGGGGGGTGGATCCCAGTCTTCAATGGTACTCACTGCTAAATATAATAGTGGTGGAATGCTGTTCCACAAAATCATGGACCACCAACAATGAAAATAGTGAGTGTGTTGTGCTCAATCTGTGAGCATGCTTGGCTCAGACCAAGGAGAATGGGTTAGCAACATGTGAGATACATATGCATGCACCACTGAATGTGGAGGAAGCAGGTTTTCAGCACCTGATTCTCAGAAGTGCATGCCTCCAATGTGAGGGTGACTAGCTGGTACCCATTCTATGAGAGAACACCTAGCCAAGCTCAGAGGTAGTGGGCACAATTTGCTTTTCCACAAGAGCACTCCTCAAGCTACCAAGGGTGCAGAGTGGAGGGGTCCATGAGATGGTGAAGGTGGAGAGTGGGCTGGGTGGACTATCAGGTGAGGTAGACATGCTGGAGAGGATGAGTGTCACCAGTCAATGAGTGGGTGATAGTGAGAAGTGGCCACCCTTCTAGGTACCAGGTGGGTGTGGGGAGTAAGTGAGGAGATCACATGTCTCTGGTCATTGGTCAAGAGTGTGGATGTTGGTGCACTCCTGAGTGAGTGGATCCAATTATCTTATTCCTGCTTGCAATAATTTAAAATGACCGCACTGTGTTGGGCCAATTGATAATGAAATGCTTCATATATCTCCTTCATTACTTGTTTTGTTCAGTTTCTTCTTCTAATAAGTAGTTGATCAACTTCTTTGTCTTTTCCTCAGGGTTGCAGGATTATCATCTGTATCTGTTTCATTTGGTTCTTGAGTCTTTGTTGTAGAGGGTCTGGATGATACGTCTGCCTAGTCTTCCATCTTAGATCTGATAGATTTTGAATATCTTTTAAAGACAGAGAAATCATGCAAATATTGAGAAATATATTTTATAATTATTTATAGCCAATTTCAGCTACCTCAAGCTATATAATCAACACAATATCAAGTGTGAAGTGATGAAATGGCAATGCATTTCAGAAGTTTAGTCCCTGAGAGTTTTTAATGATGATACAAGAATGTCCCAATGCTGTAAAATAAGAATTATTTTTTAAAGTTTTGATTCCTATCAAGGAGAGGTTTTACATGAAAGGAATTGTTTAAAGACCGTGATTAGAAATAAGATTAAATAAGACAAAAACATAACATGTCCCTATAACCACCAAAGTGTTGAAAATCATTCTTAAAATAAATATATATAAATAATTTTCATAAATGTATAAATATAATTAATACAATTTACCAATTAATAAAGAGATGATTGCTATTTAAGACCACTAGTTCTAGTTTATCATCCATGGCTTGTTGTATATAAATCTATCTATGTTGACTGAGTACACAGAATAAAACATTGTTTGGTCCAGTTGCTCTGACCAATCTTCATAAATTCTTCATTAAGAAGACCCTTTACTTGTTTTCTAGTTAGTAGGTTCCCCAACTGGATAACTCTGCCTAACTATTAGAGGCAAGATTCTGGCACATACAGAAGATGAAAAGAAAATATAAACAAGCATGACTTTGCCAATCAGTAGTCTATGGCACTGAGGAAGGCAGAAGGGTCCAGCTCCATTACCTTTCTCTCTATGGTCACTCTATGAAACCCTGGGTTTGGTTGGGCTAGTCTAAGAGGTCATCTTTCTCTCTGATGATTCAAATGTATTCTTCCTAAAGTTGTGTGCTCTGTAAAGGGAGATAAAACCCCATTTGTGAGAACCACTATGTAGTTATATTTGCATGAGAAGTTGTGTCTTCCGCTAGAATCTGGTATCAAGGGGTGGGTGGAGCAGTGTATTACCATGGAAACACATTAAACTGACAGTTAGGCCTGAGCCCTAATTTTGCCACTGTCATCTCCATAACATTTCTAGTCCCAGAAAAGTGACTCCTTTCCTCTGGGTCTTATACTCCCTCTTTCAAAATAGTAGCAGTGGTTTCTTAAAATTCAAAAATCCTTTGATATTTATGATGGCATTTTGTTGTTGTTAGGTGCCATCAAGTCGTTTCTGACTCATAGTGACCCCATGCACAGCAGAATGAAACACCACCCAATCCCGTGCCAGCTCCACGATCCTTTCAATACTTGAGCCCATTGTTGCAGCCACCATGTCAATCCATCTCGTTGAAGGCCTTCCCCTCTTTCGTCGACCCTCCACCTTACCAAGTATGACATCCTTCTCCAGGGAATGGTCCCCTCTGACAACATGAACAAAGTAGGTGAAATGAAGTCTGGCCATCCTTGCTTTCAATGAGCATCTCGGTTGCACTTCCTCCAGGACAGATCTGTTAGTTCTTTTGGCAGTCCATTGTACTTTCAGCTTTCTTCTCCAGCACCACAACACAAAAGCATCGATTCTTCTTCGATCTTCCTTATTCATTGTCCAGCTCTCACATGCATACGAGGCTATTGGAAATATCATGGCTTGTGTCAGGCACACCTTAGTCCTCAAGGAGACATCCTCCTCAGCACTTGAAAGAGTTCCTTCATAGCCAACCTGCCCAGTGCTACACATTGTCTAATGTCTTGACTGCTGTTACCACTGGCCTTGATTACAGAACCAAACAACGTGAATTCTTTGACAACCTCAATCTTTTCTCCATTTATCATCATGCTGCTTATTGGTCCAGTTGTGAGGATTTTTATTTTCTTTATATTGAGACGTAATCCATACTGAAGACTGTGTTCCTCAATCTTCATCAGTAAGTACCTCAAGTCAGCCTTGCTTTCAGCAAGCAAAGTTGTATCATCAACATATCTCAGGTTGTTAACGATTCTTCCTCCAATCCTAATGCCACATATTTCTTCATATAGTCCAGCTTCTCAGATTATTTGCTCAGTATATAGATTGAATAAGTATGGGGAAAGGATACAACCCTGACACACCTCCTTCCTGATTTTAAACCATGCAGTGTCCCCTTGTTCCATTTGAATGACAGCCTCCTGGTCAAGGTACAGGTTCTTCATGAGTACAATCAAGTGTTTGGGAATTCCCATTATTCTCAATGTTATCCACAATTTGTCATGATCCACACAATCAAATGACTTTGCATAGTCAATAAAGCACAAGT
>NW_006921731.1:5263388-5264633 GCF_000298275.1 Orycteropus afer afer
AGATGTTTAGTCAAAAGAGAAGCTTCAGTGTAGGCAAGAGATCTGTCTTCAAATAAAAAAGTAGAAGAAAAGCATAAGTTACTTTATAAGGATCAATAATTGGCAAACATGGCCTTGCTGATGGAACCGACACAAGAGATCATATGATAGAATTTTGCAAGACCAATGACTTATTCATTGAAAACACTTCTTTTCAACAAAGTACCTCACTGAATGGAATGCACTGGAATCAATCTGACTACATCTGTGGAAAGAGACAGTGGAAAAGCTCCCTATCATCAGTCAGAATAAGGCTAGGGGCCAACTATGGAACAGACCACCAATTTCTTATATGCAAGCTCAAGTTGAAGGTGAAGAAAATTAAAACAAGTGAAAGAGAGACTAAGTACAAACTTGAGTATATCCCACTTGAATTTAAAGACCATCTCAAGAATGGATTTGATATGTTGAACACTGATGACCAAAGACCAGATGAGTAGGGGCAGGACATCATACATGAAGAAAGCAAAAAGTAATTAGAAAGATAAGAAAGAAAGAACAACAACAACAAAAAAAGACCAAAATAGATGTCAGAAGAAATGCTGAAATTTGTTCTTGAACATAAAGTAGATAAAACTCATGGAAGAAATGATAATGTAAAAGAGTTGAATATAAAAATGCAAAGGGTGACTTGAGAAGCCAAGGTGAAGTATATAATGAAACGTGCAAAGACCTGGAGTTAGATAACTAAAAGACGAACAATACTCTTCAAATTTCTCAAGTTGAAAGAACTAAAGAAAAAGTCAAGTCTTGAGTTGCAATATTGAAGGAGATAGTGCCTAGGGCACTTGACTACTAACCAGAAGGCTTGCATTTCAAACCCACCAGCCACTCCTTGGGAAGAAGGTTGGACAATCTCTTTCCAAAGTGATCCTACCTTGGAAACCCAAGGTGAGGTCACTATGAGTCAGGGCTGACTTGACAGCACATAACAACACAACGATATGGGCAAAGTACTTAATGATGCAGAAAGCATGGAAAAAAGATGGAAACAACTGAGGTTTTCATCAAAAGATGAAGGGATAAACAGACTATGTATCATATGCACAATGAAATACTATACATTGGAGATTAACAATGAATCTGTAAAACATGTCACACTATGGATAAACCTAAGGGACGTTGTGCTGAGTGAAACTAATCAATCACAAAGAACAAATATTTCCTGAGACCATAATGCAAAAAGTCAGGAAAAGGTTACACATA
>NW_006921731.1:5265348-5266700 GCF_000298275.1 Orycteropus afer afer
AACAAAAATGAAACTCATTAAAACAAAACAAAACAAACAAACAAAAAACCTGGGGCTTACTGGTCCAACAAAGACAGATGGAAGGAACCTCCAAGATTATGCCCCTTAGATACCTTTCAAGCCTGGAACTGAACACACCCCCATGGCTCAACTTTCAGACAGATAATAGACAGGTCTATAAGGAGAGCGATAGATCAACCATTCATGATCAAAAGGGCAGCATTTGCCCAGGAAGAAAGGTAAGAACCTTATGGGACAGTTCTACTCTGTCCTATAGGGTTGCTATGAGGTGGAATTGATTCAACTGCAATGGTTTCAAAGCTAAGAAAGCAGGACGGGATCAGAAAGAAGAACAAAGAGAGAGAAATGGTAAACAGGGAGGAAGTTGGAAGAGTGCTGTTGCACTGAGAGGATTGCAATGAATGTCACAAACAAAATGTGCATGAATTATTGAATGGAAAACCAATAAGCTCCATAAACTTTATCCAAATCAAAATGAAAAAAAGATGGAAAGAATACACAGTCTCTGTACCAAAAAGAATTGGTCACTGTTCAACTATTTCATGAGGTAGCATATGATTAAGAGCTGATGGTAATGATGGAAGAAGTCCAAAATGCACTGAAGGCACTGGTGAAAAATAAGGCTTCAGGAAGTGACAAAATACCAACTGAGATGTTTTAACAACTGACTGTAATACTGGAAGTGCTCAATCGTTTTGCCAAGAAAGTTGGAAGACAGCTACCTGGCCAACTGACTGGAACAGATCCACATTTCTGCCCTTTGCAAAGAAAGGTGATCCAACAGAATGTAAAATTATCAAACAATATCATTAATATATTCAAGTAAAGTTTTGCTAAAGATAGTTCTAAAATGGTTACAACAGTACACTGACAGGGAACTACCAGAAATTCAATCCAGATTCAAAAGAGAATGTGGAGTAAGAGATATCATTGCTGATGTCAGATGGATCTTGGATGAAAACAAAGCATACCAAAAAGATGTTTATCTGTGTTTTACTGATTGTACAAAGTCATTCAACTGCATGTTGTTGCTGTTGTTAAATAGTGACCCTATGTTCAATAGAACAAAACACTGCCAGGTCATATGCCATCCTCACAAACCTTGCTATTCTTGAACCCATTGTTGCAGCCACTGTGTCAATCCATCTTGTTTCACTGACCTTTTTCACTTACCCTCCACTTTACCAAGCATGATATCCTTTTTCAAGGAATTGTCCCTTCTAACAACATGATCAAAGTAGGTGAGATGAAGTCTGGCCATTTTTGCTTCCAAGGAACATTCTGGCTGCACTTCTTTCAGGACAGATTTATTCATTCTTCTGGCAGTCCAT
>NW_006921731.1:5267845-5279370 GCF_000298275.1 Orycteropus afer afer
CAATTCCTTCAGTGCAGCTTCAACTTCTGCCTTCAGTACCATTGGTTCTTGATCATATGACAACTTCTGAAATAGGTGAACATTGACCTTTTTTTTTTTTTTACAGTGACTCTTCTTTTTATGCTTCTCATATCACTCAATATTTTGCCCATAGAATCTTTCAATATTGCAACTCAAGTCTTGAATGTTTTTTGTTCTTTCAGCTTGAGAAATGCCGAGAGTGTTCTTCCCTTTTTGTTTTCTAACTCCACATCTTTACATATTGTATTATATAATACCATCTTCTTGAGCTGCTCTTTGAAATCTTTTGTTCAGCTCTTTTACTGTGTCATTTCTTCCATTCACTTTAGCTACTCTCTAGTCAAAAGCAAGTTTCAGAATCTCTTCTAACATCCATTATTTTGGTCTTTTCTTCCTTTCCTGTCTTTTAAATGACCTTTTTCTTTCTTCAGGTATGATATTCTTGATATCATCCCATCTGGATTTAAAGATCATCTGAAGAATAGATTTGAAGTATTCAACAACAATGAAGACCAGATGCTTCAAATCTATTCTTCAGATGATCTCTAAATTCAGATGGGATATAAGGAAGGTTGTATTTTGGCTCTTGTGGACCTGTTTTAATTTTCTTCAGCTTCAACTTGTATTTGCATATGAGTAATTGATGGTCTGTTCCACAGCCAGCTCCTGGCCTTGTTTTGGCCAAAGATATTAGGCTTCTCCCATTGCCTATTTTGGCAGATGTAGTTGATTTGATTGTTGTGTATTACATCTGCATAGCCACCGTTTATGTTGTTGAAACCAGGTATTTGCAGTGAATAAGTCATTGTTCTTGCAAAATTCTATTATGCAATCTCTGGCATCATTTCTACCAGCAAGGTCATATTTCCTAGCTACCAATGATTCTTCTTTGTTTCCAACTTTCACATCTCAATCACCAGTCATAAATAAAACATCCAGATTGCATGTTTGGTCAATTTCAGATTGCAGAAGTTAGCAAAAATCTTCAATTTCTTCATCTTTGGCATTAGTGGTTGGTGTGTAAATTTAAATAATATAAAATAATAATTATATAATAATAATAATAATAATAATAATTAACCAATATTACTTGTAGGCATATGGATATTACTCTATCACTAACAACATTGTGCTTCAGGATGGATCTTGAAACATTCTTTTTGATGATGAATGTGATGCTATTCCACTTCAAATTGTTATTCCCAACATAGTAGATCATTTGATTATGATTCAAAATGGCCAAAACCTGTCCATTTCAGCTCACTAACACCTAGGATATCAATCTTTATGCATTCCATTTCATTTTTAACAACTTCCAATTTTCCTACAGTCATACTTCATACATTCCATGTTCCGATTATTAATGGATATTTGCAACTGTTTCTTCCCATTTTGAGTCATGCCACATCAACAAATGGAGGTCCCAAAAGCTTTACTCTGTCTACATCATTAAGGTTGACTCTGCTTTGAGGAGGAAGCTTGTCCCTAGTAGTATTTTGAGTGCCTTCCAATCTGAAGAGCTCATTGTCTGACACTATATCTGACAATGTTTCCGGACTATTGATAAAGTTTTCCAGTAATACATCAGGCAGTGTTTCACTGCTATTCATAAGGTTTTCATTGGGCAAGTTTTTCAGAAATGGATGACTGGAGCCTTCTTCTCTGTCTGGCTTAGTCTGGAAGCTCTGATGAACCTGTCCACTGTGGATGACCTTGCAGGTGTTTGAAATACCAGTGGCATAGCTTCCAGCCTCATAGCAACACACAAGCCACCAAAGAATGACAAACTGACAGACGAGTGGCAGATTCAACTGTGTGGATCACAACACATTATGGATAGCATTGAAAAGAATGGGAATTCCACCACACTTAATTGTGTTCATAAGACATTTGTATATAAATCAAAATTCGAACAGAACAAGGAGATAACATCAGAATGTTTAAAATCAGTAAAAGTGTGTGTCAAGGTTGTATTATTTCACTATATTTATCGAGTGCATATGCTGAGCAAATAATCTGAGAAGCTAGACTATATGAAGAAGAACACAGCACCTGGATTGGAGGAAGACTCATTGACAACCTGCGATGTACAGATGAAACAACATGGCTTGCTGCAAGTGATAAGGATTTGAAGGACTTACTGATGAAAATCAAAGACTGCAGTCTTCAGTTTGAATTACACCACAACATAAAGAAAACACAAATCCTCACAACTGAAGCAATATGCAACATCACGATAAATGGAGAAATGATTAAAGTTTTCAAGGATTTCATTTTACTTAGATCACCAATCAAAACCCGTGCAAGTATTCAAGTAATCAAACATATTGGATTGGGCATATCTACTGCAAAAGACTTCTTGAAAGTGTTAGAAAATAAAGATGTCAGTTTGTAGACTAAGATGGGTCTGACTCAAGCCATGGTATTTTCAGTGGTCTCATATGCATGTGAATGCTGGACAATGAATAAGGAAGACGTAGTGAGAGTTGATGACTTTGAATTATAGTGTTGTTGGCAAAGAATATTGCATATAGAATGGATTGCAAGAAGAATAAACAAGTAATGTCTTGGAAGAAGTACAGTCAGACTGCTTCCTTAACAGGAAGATGTTGAGACTTAGTCTCACATACTTTGAACATGTTATCAGAAGGGATTTCCTGTGCTCGAGAAGGACACCATGCTTGGAAAAGTAGAGGGTCAATGAAAAAGAGGAAGATCCTCAATAAAATGGATTGATACAGTAGGTACAACAATGAGCTCAAGTTAGCAATGATTCTGAGGATGGTGCATGACCAGGCAGTGTTTTGTTTTGTTGTACATAGTATTGCTGTAAGTAGGAACAAATTCAATGGCACGTAACACCAGCACAACTAACAGTCAGTGTATTCTATATTGAGGTATGGAATGAATGAGAAATAAATGCTATGAAAAAGACCTGGATTCAGCTCAATTAAAAGGAGATATTTTCTAGTAATTATAGATTTCTTCAAATCCAGTAAGCTGTTATAGAAGCACTTCATCCACAGCAGTGGACAGGAAAAGACTGGCTGACCACTTATGATATTATAAAATGTATGACTAATGAGCTGGATGAGATTCCTGACATTCCTTCTAGCTCTGAGATACTACAGTTATACAACTATAGGCTTTAACTTAGATTTTCAGTCCAGTGCCAGACTTCTTTTCTTCTAAAAAACTTATTGTATTTTCAGAAACATCTTAGTCTTAGAAATTATCTCTGACCAGGAAATTTTCTGTAATATTCATGTTACTTTTCAATATGTATGTACATTGTAAGATACATAGTAGATGTGTATTAGATATTAGTTGAAGAAATGAAAAGAAGGAAGGAAGGAAAGAAAGAAAAAAAAATGGAAGTTATTCTATAACATGTAAATAAAAATTCAACCTATAAAATAAAGAGAAATATTTAATAGTCTATGTGCTCCTAGTTGCCACTTTAAACTGTTTTTTTTTTTTTTTTGTCAGCCTTTTATTTACGGTGACCCTGTGCACAATGGTATTAGACAGCTATGATCTACAGGATTTTCATTAGTTGATTTTTGGAAGTAGACCACTAGTTCTTTCCTCCTAGTTCTTTTTTGTCTGGAAGCTCTTGAAACCTGTTCAGCATCATAGCAACAAGTAAGCTTCCACTGATACATGAGTGTCTACTGAGCATGAAGTACAACCAAGATGAATTGAACCCAGGCTTTCCCCATGGTAAGTGAGAATTTGAACATTGAACTACCCATGTCCCCACTTGAATTCAAGCTTCCCTGTTATTTCTTTCCCAGACTGTGTCCAAGGGGCCAAATGTTCAGCTTCCTGAATTAAGCTGTCAGTCTAGCTCAAGAGCAAGTTAGTTCATCCCAACACTTGGCCTGGGGGTGGGGAGGCTGATTGTCAGGCATCACAGCCCTAATATGCATTGATTGCTACCAAACTGGAAGCTGCATCCCATGTGATGAAGGAGGAAGTGGGTACAGGCCCTGAAATCAATCATCCGTTCTGTTGCACCTGCAGAGCTCTGTTGAGGTCCTAATAATGATGAGAAGGACACAATTTAATACTCAGATATATGGGTCAGTGCATATGGGATTCTGATCTACCTCTAGCCTCAGTAAACTGTGCCTTTGTAAAGGTACTCTGAAGAGAAGAAAGACCAAAAGGAAAGGAGAAACAATCCTTTTTTACACCCAGAACATAAAGTAGCATAGCCATGTATTGGCTATGTTCATAAATATAAAACAACAGTCAATGATGCTACTTCTTTCCAAGCTACTTTCAGATACATTATCTCATTTCATCCTACCTCCAAGGTACTAAAGGCAGGTATTTTTGCATGGAGCAGAAAAGGCACTGATATTTTTTGAGTACCTTTTGAGCTTGCTTCTTCTGCTGGAAAATGATGAATTATCTCATTTAATCCTTGCAGTATAGCTACCATTCCCAGTTTACAGATGAGAAAACTGAGACTCAGAGAGGGAAAGAAATTTCCTACTGTCTGGGAGCAGCTGAATCAATCCTAAAAGCAAGGCTTTATACTCCTCACTCAGTTTTCATTCTTAACCAGTGCCAATGAGGAATATGAGCAGCCAATTAATTTTATTTTGCCCCATGTTTCTGCAGTCAGAGGACAGTCTCCTCTCAGAAACTTCTGACCCTGCAAGCCATCACCTTGATTTGCTGGTTTCATACTGTGTTTTGCAGGTTAGATTCTGTGGCTTTGGACATTTGAAAAGCAGTGTTATTATTATCAACCTGTTTTCTACAAAGAGGGAAAGAAAAAAAAAAATGCTTAGCAAATGAAGAGCAGAATCCTGCCAAGACTAAAGTCACTGCCTCCATGGAAACCTACTCTCTACTTAATAGCACTAAATGATTTAATTATGCCCTTTGACACTGCTTCTTACAAACAAATGATAGTTGGGTGCTTTGTTTTTATCAGTCTTTTGTCTCATGACTCTAGTCCTTGAATGAAAGCTTTCAAGAAGAATTCTCTGAGTTCTGTTCAGAGGTCCTTGAGAGGACCCTAATATGTTATCTTATTACACTGGTGATACTAGCACAGAGCATGTGCTGTATTTATTGATAAACTACTTCTCAAAGTGGTGGGGTTATGCTAAGCACTTGTTAGATGATTCCATTAGATTTGCTGTTAATAATTGCACCCTGGTAACTAGTTTAAGTTCTCATTCCTTCCCAAAGTAGTATTTTACCTTACCCTTTAATTCAAGGGAAAGTTGGTGAGTCTCAGTTACCATAAATGAGATAAAGGGTAATTTGTCAGATTAAATCCCAGAGCTAAAAATTAAGTACTGAGGAAACTGTATGAGTTTTTCAGATCCTTAATCCTTCAGGTGAATGGAGAGGCATAAATTAAAATTCTGGAACTGGAGTCATAGTTAAGAAGGAAATAGATTTGGCCTGCAAGGGAGGCCATTTGACCTCAGGCTCAGTGTTTCAAAGGCAGATTTTTAAAAAAGGGAATTTTAGAAAGTGTTAACCAACCAGTGGCTATGGAAATGACTCCACCTCATGGTGACCCCATGTGTATCAGAGTAAAACTGTTCCACAGGGTTTTCAATGGTTGATTGTTTTTCTGAAGTAGATAGCCAGGCCTTCCTTCCAAGACATCTGGCATAGACTCAAAGTGTCAAACTTTCTATTAGTAGCTGAGTATGTTAACTGTTTGTACCACTCAGGAGCTCCAAGTGAAAGTTTAAGTAGGCCTATATAAGGTCCTGAGAAAATATAGGTCAGATCACATCTCTTCTCTGCCCAAAGCTCTCAATTTGGGAGGAGAGGGTGGGAAGCAGAAGGTGAGACTTCTCATTTTAATTCATGTGGAAGCCCTGAGAATATTACATTAATGATGACAAAGCCCTACATGACCTGTACACCCCACTCCACCCTCATTTTCTTGTCCTATCCCTCTCACTTCCATCATGTAACTGTAATTGCCTCCTTGTTGTTCATGGAATTTTCCAGGCATCTCCTGCCTCAAGGCAGATATATTTGCTCTTCCTCTGTCTGGAATTTCCCAGGACCCACATGATTGTCTGGCTCACTCACTAACCTCCTTCAGGCCTTTATTCAAAGATCTCTGTCTTAGTTTCCTAAGCTTGCCATACCAAAATAACACACACCAGGTAGCTAATAGAGGGACTCTGGTTGTGCAGTGGTTAAGCATTTGGGTGCTAACTATAAGGTTGGCAGTTCAAGTACACCAGCTTCTTCAGAGGATAAAAATGAGTCCATTTGCTTCCATAAAGATTTACAGCCTTAGACACCCCATGGGGCAGTTCTACTCTCTCTTATAGGGTTGCTATGAGTCAGAATCAACTCAATGGCAGTGGGTTTAGTTTGGGTAGCTAATAAGCACGGAAATTTATTGTCACACAGTTCTAGATGATGAGAGTCCACATTCAGGGTGTCAGCAATATTGATTTGATTTTCTCTGAGAGAGAGACTATTCCAGGGCTCTAATCAGGCTCTAGTAGTCCTAGACCTTCCGTGGCTTGCAATTGCAGCATCAATCACATGGTATCCTTCCTCTGACTGTCTGTTTTTGTGTATCTTCTTGTCTTTTATAAAGATACCAGTCATATAGTATTAGGATCCACCCTAGTGTACTATGAACTCATATTCACCTAACTGACAGTACCTACAAAGAATATATTTACAAACAGGGTCACATGCACAGATCCAGGGTTAAGACTTATGTAGCTTTTTGGAGGAAAAAAATCAATCCATAAAAGTGTCCTTTTGGTGAGAATTTTCCAGACTTGTCTACTTGAAACAGCAAATCTCTTGACACTCTACCTCCTCATCCCTCTTTCATGCTCTCTGTCCCACAGAACTGACCACTTTATAACAGCTGATATATGCTACTCTTTTATTATATTCTCTATCTTCTCCACAAAAATATAAGCTCCAGGAGAATGGTGACTGTTGTCTGTTTTAGTCACTGCTGTGTCCTTGGTACCCAGAGCAGATAGTTCCTGAATTTCATAGAAAGAAAGTGAGAGAGAGAGAGGAAGAGATGGAGGGAAGAAGGAAAGGAAGGAAGGGAAGAAGGAAGGAGGAGATCCAATTCAGAAAAAGAAAATAAAGAAGAGAAGCACAGAGCAGGATGAAAAAGATCCACCGCAAAGGTAGAGAAAGGAAGAACAACAGAGCAGGGGAGGTTTTGAGGGACGTACACAAAGATAAATTGCTCCCACTGTATCTGCTACTTCGCTTGGCGTGGAACCTTATTACCTGACCTCCTGCCCTTTAAAATGAGCTGCTTACGTCTCAGAAGTTGTGTTCTGCCTGAAATAGTTACAATAGCTCAGCACCAAATTAAACCAAACTCACTGCCTCTGAGTCAATTCTGATATGCAGTGACACTTTAGGACAGACACAACTGCCTCATAGAATTTCCAAGGCTGTGAATCTTTAGCAAGCAGACTGCCTCATCTTTCTCCCACAAAGCAGCAGGTGTGTTCAAACCACTGACCTTTTGTTTAGCAGATGCCACCAGGCTTCCTCAGTTCAGCACACAGACTGGAAATGAGTTATTCTCTGCATTGTAGCAGGTGTGGACAGAGCCAAATTATCTGGCAGGGGGCTTGGAAAGGGCTGGGTGAAGGCTAGAGCATGTCTGAAACCAGGAATTCCAGTTTATTGTTCACTCCATTGTGTCACCACATTTGGTCAAAAAGGAAGGGAACACCCTGCTGGGGCTGTACCTCCTCATGGCAAACAACAGATTTGTCTGAGATTTTCAACCAATTAAAGAGTAGTAGAAAAACAAGGAAGAAAAATCACATCTAAATCTCTGCTAGCTTTTGAAGCATCTCTAAAACGAGGAAAAGATTTTTTTCTTTTTTTAAACTCACTGCTGTGGAGTCAATTCCAATTCATAGCAACCCCTCCTTGAGTTTCTGAGTTGGTATTTCTACAGAATTAGATTGCCCAGTCTTCCTTCTGAGGAGTCACTGTGAGTATGAATACCTAGCCTTGAAAGAGATATGAAAATACAAGGACAAAGAGAATAGGAGAGATAACATCACTAAGTGATGTTACCTATTTGGAGACAAGTGAAAGACTTCAAAGGAATTATCATCTTTCATCAATTCAAAAGGGGTATCTTTTTCACATTTTTGAAATATAGATGACTGTACAGTTGATGGTATTTTACAATTGGAATTGGCAACATTTTTTCCTTCTTAATTGTTTATAAGATAATGAATGGTACATGCTACAATTGAGGGTGTTTCCCATGCAATAAAACAGGGTAGAAGCATAGAGAAATTTGAACACCGGAAGTTTGCAGAGGCATTTATCAATGAGAGACAGGGATTTCCCTTAGTGGACTTCAGAAAGGACTGATGATTTGGAGGGACCAGTTACCATGGATGCAATAGCTTTCTTTCTCTCTAACATAATAGTTATCGTTTAGGCTCTCTCTTTCTCTTTTATTTATTTATTTTTCCCCCACCACCCTGAACTACCTCTCTATCATATGTATTCTTTTGTTTTATTTTATGGTCAGCAGCTGTCTCCCATGTTACAGGTTTTCCTCAAATGTCTGTTGAACCATCATTGTCTGCTCATATTAAGAGTGACCTACGTGTGAGCTCATGTGTGTATGTGAGGGTGAAAGGAGAGAAGGAGGGAGTTTGTTGAATGGTGGGCTTCTCTCTACAATGATCAGTCAGATAACCAACTATTTTTTTTAGGGGACTGTAACAAGACAGTTGGTCTTTTCTCTGCCACATACAGTATCCCTAGAGAAGAGCCCACTCATTTCTTGGCTTGGGTAATAATGATTTGAGGTGAGGGAGTGAACTATGTCTGACTATCAATATTTCTGGAGCTGAATTACAAAAAACTGCTGAGGGTGACATCATTCAATGTAATTTTACTTAAACCACTTGTTCTCAGTTCAGTGCCACTTCTTGATTACCATGGAGCTGGCTTCTCAGTTTAGACTATGTCTGATTCAATTTATTCATGGCATAAGAATAGAATATTATCTTTTAAAAGGGTAACAAAATAATGAGGGAAAAAATCTTGAAAATTAAAAATTTAATAGTCAAAATACTATTTGATGATTGGAAGACAAAGATGGTGAAACCTCTCAGGAAATAACATAAATGGGCATGCAAATGTAAAATAAGCATAATAATGAATATTGGAGAGACATCTTTGAGAAGTGCAACATTCAACTAATGGGAGTTCTAGAAAGGGGGAATGAAAATCTACCGGAAAAAAGTTATCAAGAGGTGTAAGAATATTAGAACATGAGTTCTTGCACTGAAAGAGTTTGCAGAATATACATGAAAAAAAAAAAAAAAGGAAAGAAGAAAAGAAACAAAACAAAACAAAACAAAACATCATACTAGCCCCTTCAGAACACTGGTGATGAAGATTTTTAAAGAACTGTAAGGGTCAAGTGAGAATTCAAGTCTGCAACAATATAGGGAACAGTGAGGAAGCAGAGGCAGAGATCCAGGTAAGCCTGGGAACCCAGGCCACAGCCCTCCCAAGCAGCGGTAAAAAGGCAGGAATCTATGTAATGGGAAGATGGGGAGGGTGGAGAGGTTTTGAACAGCTAAGGGAGACAAACTTGTCTACTGTGGTGACGTGTTGCTGTGAGGCTTGAAGCTGGGCCACCGGTATCTCAAACCCAGTAGGGTTGCACATGGTGCACAGATTTCAACAGCTTACAGACTGAGACAGACTAGGAAGAAGGAGGAGGCCATCCACTTCTTAAAGAATTGGCAAAGGAAAACCTTATGAATAACAGAAAAACACTGTCTGATACATTACTGTGCAACTTTATGAGTAGCCCAGAAACATTGTCTGATACAGTGTAGGAGGATAAGCCACTTAGGTGGGAAGACTCTCAAACTAGAACCAGGAAAGAGCTGCATCATCAGAGTAGAACCAGCCTTAATGATATGGATAAGGTAAAGCTTTTGAGACCTCCATTTGCTGACGTGGCACCAATCAAATTGAGGAGAAAAAGCTGCAAACATCCATTAATAATCGGAACATGGAATGTATGAAGTATGAATCTAGCAAAATTGGAAGTTGTCAAAAATGAAATGGAATGAATAAAGATTGATATCCTAGGCTTTAGCTGAAGTGGACTGGTTTTGGCCATTTTGAATCAGATCACTATGTGGTCTACTATGCTGGGAATGTTTGAAGAGGAATGGCATGGTGTTCATCATTACAAAGGATATTTCAAGATCTGTCCTGAAGTACAATTGTGTTAGACTGGGTTTTCTAGAGAAACAAAACCATTAAACCTTATACATACATACATATATATATATATATAAATTTATCTTAGGAAAATGGCTCACACACTTATAGAAGTTGGCAAGTCCAAAGTTCCTGGGTCAAATGTCAAATGTCAAGCTGGAGGCTTTTCCACGTCAAGCTGGAGGCATTTTGTGACTCTAGCAACCACAGTGGCTGTGGAGCTCAAGGCTGGCAGGCAATACACTGGCTATTGACTCCAACGAATGACGAATCCAAGACCTCCAGGCCGAATGGTGGGCTGTTCACGCACGGACAGTTGTAGGCAGCACAACAGAATCCCGATCCATAAAAGAATGTCTCTTTTCCCAGGATGTCCTTGGATATACTGGAAGCAGGCCACACCTCTAGGGAAACTCCCTTTCAACAGATTGCCTGTTCAAACATAATCATCTGATTCTATCATAGGAATAGCCACATCAAAACAGCTTAAACCACACAGAATTGTGGTGCAGCCAAGTTGACACACAGCTCCAACTATCACAACAATGCTGTCAGTGATAGGATACTATCCATATGCCTACAAGGAAGACAAGTTAATATAAGTATTATTCAAATTTATGCACCAACTACCAAAGCCAAAGATGAGGAAATAGAAGATTTTTTTCAGCTTCTGCTGTGAAATTGATTGAACATGTAATCAGGATGTGTTAATTATCACTGGTGACTGGAATGCAAAAGTTGGAAACAGTAAAGAATCACCAGTAGTTGGAAAATTTGGCCTTGGTAACAGAAGTGATGCTGGAAATTGCTTGATAGAATTTTGCAAGACCAACGACTTATTCATTGAAAATACCTTTTTTCAACAACATGAACAGCAGCTATACACGTGGACTTCGCCAGATGGAATACACAGGAATCAGATTGAGTATATCTGTGGCTGGAGGCGATGGAAAAACTCAATATATTCAGCCAAAACTAGGCCAAGAGCTGATTGTGGAGCAGATCGTCAACTGCTCATATGCAAGTTCAACTTGAAGTTAAAGATAGTTAAAATAAGTCCACAAGAGCCAAAATATTACCTTGATTATATCCTCCTGAATTTGTTGTTAGGTGCCATAGAGTCGTTTCTGACTCATAGCCACCCCATGCACAGCAGAAGGAAACACTGCCCAAACCCCAGCCAGCTCCACGATCCCTGCTATACTTGAGCCCAACATTGCAGCCACCGTGTCAATCCA
>NW_006921731.1:5291922-5294256 GCF_000298275.1 Orycteropus afer afer
GTATATGTTCTGGTTACCTAGTGCCACTCTGACAAGAATATACCACAAATGGGATAGTGTGATGTTATGTTTGTATGTCAACTTGGCTAGGCCTGGTTGAGTGGCTGGGAAGCTGGATGTAGTATTCCCCATGCTGAGACTGTTAATCAACTCCATGGTGGAATCTACTGGGAGCAGCTGAGTAGTTGCCTTTGGGTATGTGGTCTGCTTCCTGTATATAAGGGGAAGCTTTGAGAATGGTCTCTAGCCTATGGCACGATTGGACCCTGCATGTAGCTGTGTCGTTGCTCAGCAGCCTGCAATGCTTTGCCGACCTTGGGACTTAGAATAGACTTAAGTTAACAGCCTGTCGTGTTGATTGGTAACATTGGGACTGCGCCTTTTTACTTGTCAAACTTGGGGCTTCTCAGTGTCAGCAGCCAGCAACTGTCTAAGTGAAGAAATGCCTCTAGCTCCAGTGGGCTGGGAGCAGAAGGCAGAGCTGGACTCCAAGGTTGAGGGGCTTTCACCCAGCCCTTAGAACCTGGCACTTTGAACTTGGACTTAAAGCCTCCATATTGTGAGAGAATAAACTCCTGTTTGTTAAGGCCATCCCATTTGTGGTATATTCTTGTCAGAGTGGCACTAGGTAACCAGAACAGTATATATCCTAAAGAAGTGAGAGTCATGACAAAAATAAACATATGCACACCCATGTTCATCGCAGCACTATTTATAATAACCAAAAGATGGAAATAACCTAGTTGCCCATCAACTGAAGAATAGATAACCAAACTATGGTACATACACACAATGGAATACTATGCAACCCTAAAGAATAACCTAGAATCTGCAAAACACCGCATAACATGGATGAACGTGGAGAATATTATGCTGAGTGAAATAAGTCAATCACAAAAGGACAAATATTGTATTAGTCCATTATTGTAAAAGTCAAGGAAAGGTTTATCTATGAAAGGAAATTTTCTTTGTTGGTTACCAGGGGTGAGAGGGGAGGGGAGGGATCACAATTAGATAGATAGAGATAAGTATTTATTTGAGTAAAGAAAAGGGCAATGTACCAAATGTGAGTGATCAACATGGTGACATTGAGGAAGAGGAAGACATAGAGAGGTACATGAGAGGTGCAGACAACAAAGATGAATGCTTTCGCACATACAGTACTGCATTGTCAGTGAAGGCAAACATGGGTATACAGATGGATAGATGGGTGGACAGGCTGAACTAGTAGGTATGTCTACGAAGCAGGGTGTATACCCAAGACGATGTATAAAGTTGGCAGACAGTGGTCCTATAAGTTTATTTGTATGATCTGAATTCCCAGGTGTATAGTAGAACTGACAAGGGGCAAGTTTGTAGTCACTTCTTGGTCACAGCCAGCTACCCAGAGGGACTGAATAGTTGAACCTGTGGGCTTGGGACTATAGTCACAGGGGACATCAAGCTCAATTGGTATAACATACTACACAAAACATTGTTCCACCTCCTACTTTGGTGAGTAGCGACTAGGATCTTAAAAGCTTGCAAGCACCTATCTAGATGCAATGTTGGGTCTGTCCATGTCCAGAGCAAAGAAGAATGAAGAAAACCAAAAATTCATGGAAACAATTAGTCCTAGCAACTGGTACACCCTGAGATCTGCAGCCTATACAACTATGAGACCAGAAGAACATATGATGCCTGGCTACCACTGTCAACCACTCAGAGGAGGATCAATGTAGGAGATCCTGGATAGAGAAGGAGAACAATGTGGAACAAATCTCAAAATCATTTGGAGAAATAAAATGGGGCAACCAGTTTGGCTAATTCGATAGAGCCTGGTGTAACAACTGAGCTGCTGCTAGCTGCCCTTCAGGTCTGGAATTGAACCCATACTTATGGCTTTCCAGCCAAACAAAAGACAGGCATGAGTTGAACATTTACCTGAGGTTGATACACTCCTTGGAGATAACAATCATGGGAGAAAGAAGGGCTGTTTATGCACTGGGAGACAGCTCAAGGGGCGGGAGTACATGGTGGGATGGACATAGGGAAGAGGTAACTATGGGGAGGAAGTGGGAGGGGAGCTGCTGCATTGTGGTAAATCGTACTCAATATCATGAGACAAAGTGTAAGTGAACTACTGTATGGAAAGTGAATTTGTCCTGTAAATTTTCACCCAAATCACACACACACACACAAAAGAAATACCTAATGGGTTCTTTCCTTTTGGCTTTCTAACTCCAAGTCTTTGCATATTTCATTATAATAACTGACTTTGTCTTCTCTAGCTGACCTTTGGAATCTTCTGTTCAGCTTTTTTATCTCATCATTTTTTCCTTTTTTTTTTTTTTT
>NW_006921731.1:5294356-5300249 GCF_000298275.1 Orycteropus afer afer
TTTTTTTTTTTTTTTTTAAGCTGCTCTCCATTCAAGAGCAAGTTTCAGAGTCTCTTCTGACATCCATTTTGGCTTTTCTTCCTCTTCTGTCTTTTTAATGACCATTTTCTTTCTTCATATATTATGTTCTTGATGTCATCCCACAATTTGTCTGGTTTTCAGTCATTGATATTCAATGCATCACATCTATTCTTCAAATGATCTCTAAATTCAAGTGGGATATACTGAAGATCATCTTTTGGCTCTCATAGAATTGTTTTAATTTGCTTCAGCTTCAACTTGAACTTGAATATTAGCAGTTGATGATCTTTTCCATAGTCAGCACTTGGCCTTGTTTTGACTGATGATATTGAGCTTCTCCATTGCCTCTTTCTAGAGATGTGACCATTCTGATCCATGTGTATTCCACCTGGCAACATGCACATGTATAATCTCCACTATGTTGTTGAAAAATGTATTTGCCATGAATAAGTCACTGGTCTTCCAAAATTCTGTCATATGATCTCCAGCATTATTTCTATCACCGAGACCATATTTTCCAACTGCTGATGATTCTTCTTTGTTCCTAACTTTCATATTCCAAACACCAGTAACTATCGATATATCTTGATTGCATGTTTGGTCAATTTCAGATGACAGAAGTTGGTAAAAATCTGCAATTTCTTCATCTTTGGCTTTAGTGGTTGGTGTGTAAATTTTAATAATAGTAGTATTAACTGGTCTTCAGTGTATGGATATTACCCTATCACTGACAGCACTGTGCTTCAGGATAGATCTTGAAACATTCTTTGTGATGATGAATATGACTCCATTTCTCTTCAATTTGTCATTTCTGGCATGGTATGATTGTTTGATTCAAAATGACCAATATCAATTCATTTCAGATCACTAATGCCTGAGATATCAATCTGTATGTGTTCCATTTCATTTTTGACAACTTCCAAATTTCCTAGATTCCTACTTTGTACAGTCCATGTTCTGATTATTAATGGATGTTTGCAGCTGTCCCCTACCATTTTGAGTCATGCACCATCAGCAAGCGAAGGTCCTGAAAGGTTACTCCATCAATGTCATTAAGCTCAACTCTACTGCCTCAAAGGAGGCAGCTCTTCCTCAGTCATATTTTGAGTGCCTTCTGACCTGATGGGCTCATCTTTTGGCACTATATCAGATAATTTTTCAGAGCTATTCATAAGGTTTTCACTGGCCAATTTTTTGAGAACAGGATGGCCCCTTCCTTTTCCCCAGTCTGTCTTAGTCCAAAGTGTCAGTGAAACCTGTCCACCATGAGTGACTCTGCTGATATTTGAAGTACTGGTGGCATAGCCTCCAGCCTCACAGCAACACACAAGCAACCACAGCACAACAAACTGACTGACGAGTGGTGGAGAGATACCATATGATCCAGCAATCCGACTACTAGCGACATAACCTAGAGAATTAAGAGCCATGGCACTAAATGACAAATGCACATCCATGTTCATTCACATTAGCAAAAAGATGGAAACAACCTAAATGACCAGAAACAGAGGAATGGATCAACAAACGATGATGGTATGTACACACAATGAAATACAATGCAATGTTAAAGAATAAAAATCTATGAACATATCATAACATGGATGAACTTACAGGCCATTATGTGGAGTGAAGTTAGTCAATCACAAAAGGACAAATACTGTATCAGCCCAGTATTGTAAAAAGTCCAGAAAAGGGTTTCACAAGATAGATAGATAGATAGATAGATAGATAAAGATATATAGACGGGTAACAAGAGTGGATGGGGAAGGGAGGGTAAAACACAAGCTAGATGGTAGAGACATATTAACTTGCTTGAAAAGAAAAAAAAAAATAATATATTCATACAATGGACTATTTACCAATCAATAAAGAGAAATTCCTACTTCCGTAGTGATACTGCATCGGAAACCCAAGAAGGGGTCACTATGAGTTGGGGCCGACTCGATGGCAAATAACAACAACAACAACAACAACAAAGATAAATTAATTGCTAATACATTCAACAATATGGATGAATCTAAAAACATTGTTCTGAGTGAAAGATGCCTCACATAAAAATAATACACTTATTAATATAAATGGCTAAGGGTGGAAAAACAAAAGCAAAACATTTGATGAGAGAAAACACTTTTTTTAAAACATAAGAATGGCATCTAATAAACATAGAAGGAAAGAAGGAAGCAGAAAAATTACCCTTTTTAAAGCCCTAATGGAATAATTAGGAGCTCTGGTAGCATCGTGCCTAAGGCACTTGGCTGCTAACCAGAGGGCTGGCAGTTCAAACCCATCAGCCACTCCTCAGAAGGAAGATGGGGCAATCTACTTCCATAGTGATATCACCTCCAAAACCCAAGGAGGGATTGCAATGATTCGGGTCCGCCTCGACGGCACATAACAACAACAACAACAATGGAATAATTAAATTAGTCAAGGCTCATCAATTAAACCATAATTCATGAAAGACTGATAAGAAATTAGAAATGTGTGGGGTGAGACAGTACTTCTCCATTCACTACCTGATGTCTGCAAAGTGGGAAATACCACTTTACAATGCAGGATCAGGCCATCATCACTTTAACTTATAGGAGTTCAGAGGGCATTTACTTTACGTGCCTCCTGATGGGAAGCAATGTCTATCAAGTAATCTTTCCAAAAATGCTTAACTTGAATCTAGTCAAGACTTTACACCTAACTTCCAGTGTTAAGAAATATAGAAGAAAGAAGAATCAGTTAAATGACCTCCTGAGACAATCTTTAGACAAATTCAGAACTAGCCAAGTATCTTTAACTAATCAATATTATGGGCAGGAGAGAGGATAAAATAAAGGGACAGAAGTGACAGGATTCTTATGAATTAAAAAAGACATCATAAATTATTGTAGAAATGTTCACCATCTGTCTTACACTTTATTGAAATGTCATGGCTTGTTGTTGCTATGATGGTGGAAACTATGCCACTGATATTTCAAATCCCAGCAGGATCACCCACAGTGAAAAACTTTCAGCAGAGTTTCCAGACTGAGACAGACTAGAGATAGAGGCCTGGTGATTTACTTCCAAAAATTAGCTAGTGAAAATACTATGGAGTGATTCATGTGCATTTAACCCAGGTACATACTAAACTGAAAGGGACTTTTAAATTTCTAATTGAAATTGAGGTTTCAGAGCAATGTACAAAACTCATGCAGATAATACTAGTCCCTTGAGATGTTTTCTTAATTTTGTAAGTTTTTAAAATGCTACATAAGGTCTCCCTCCTACAAGTTACTTTCAACAGTTTTTGTAGCCATCTATAACTAATTCTCCTGTTTTTCAGTAAATGGAAACTGCCTTCCTGTTCCATTTCATCTCTTCTCCCACCATACTGCAACTTCTTCTCACACATAATTTTTCCTTGATACGATAGATCTCAAGGAAAGGGGAGAGGGGAAGTTTATAATTTAGCAAAAGAAAAAGTTAATGTCTTTCATTAACACATTTCAACTGGGATGGCAAAATACACCAATTATCTATTTCTGTATAAAAAAACTACTTTAAAACTTAGTGGAATAAAACAATCATTTCATTATGCTCACAGTTTGGCAAGATCAAGAATTTGAACAAGATGCAGTTGGAATGGCTGGTCTCTGTTATACAATGTCTGGAGCCTCAACTGGGAAGACTCAGTGGTTTGGGCCTGTAATCGTCTAGAGGTTTTCTCATTCAAACATCTGTGCTGGGATGACTCAGATGAAACTGTTAACCAGAGTATCCACAGGTAGCCTCATCAGATTACCTGGACTTCCTCACAGCATCTGGGTAATTGGACTCCTTACCTCATGGTTCAGGATTCCAAGAGTGAGTGCTCCAGTGACCTAAGCGGAAGCTTCATGACTTAGTGTTTGTTTTAATTAAGGTTCTCTAGAGAAACAGAGCCAATGAGATATCTATATTACAGAGATTTACTTCAAGGAATTAATTCATGTAATGAGCTCTGTGGTGTAGTACCTAAGGCATTTGACTGCTATCCAGAAGTCTGGGGGCTCAAACCCACCAACCACTCCTCAGAAGGAAGGTTGGGTAATACACTTCCGTAGTGATATCGCCTCGGAAACACAAAGAGGGGTCGCTATGAGTCAGATCTGACTCTGGGCAGTGAGTTTGGTTTGATTTTAATGGGGGATTAAAAAAACGAAACAAAAACAAACAAACTCACTGCTCTCGAGTTGATTCCAACTCATATGGATCCTTCCTTGTGTTTCTGAGGTGCTATCTCTACAGAAGTAGATTGCGCAGTCTTCCTCCCGAGGAGTGACTGGTGGGTTTGAACCACCAGCCTTCTGGTTAGCAGTCAAGTGCCTTTGGCACTATGCTACCAGAGCTCCTAATAGGGGATTAGTAGGCCTAAAATCCATAGGTCAGAACACAGGGAGGAAACTCTTGGTTGCTCACAGATTAGTGGGAAGTGGGCAGGTCCAAATTCCATAGGTCAGGAAGGGTGTAGGGTAAAGTTTTGCCAAAATATCTATTTATAGTCTAGAGGCTGAATGTATTCTAGTGAAATTCCCTTTTCAACTGATTGATGATCACATGACATTAGAGCACATTATGGCACAGGAACTGGATGAGTGTTTGGCCCAAAACTGGGAACCATAACCTGGCCTAGTTTATGCATAAAATTGACCATCACAGTATCACATGCTGTCACTTCCAGCATACTTTATTAATTGAAGCAGTTATGAACCTATTCAGATTCAAAGGGAGGGAAGTTAGATTCCACCTCTCAATGGGGGTGGGGTTGTCAAAAAATTTGAAAGATGTCATGGCTTGAAATAGTTCACAGTTATCTTGGAGCAAACACTTAAAATAAATGTGATGCTTTCAGCCTTATGCAGCCTTGCTCTGAGGCAGAGCTAATTTGAAGCAAGGTTGTCCACCCCATATCTTTGTTCTTTTAGTTTCTTTTCCCTTGGATCCTTTTCACAGAATGAATATAGTATATAAATGTGCCATTTTAATAGCTAACAACTCTTTCTAAAACTGCTTTACAAATGCAGATAACACAAATTCTGTAAATTCAAAGAGATAAATAATCAATGGATCATTTGATCAAACCGTTAGCTCTAATCTCCTGTGATTCTGAACTCACTTAAAAAAAAAAAAAAATTAGAGTCCATTTTATCAGCTCACATTCCTGGTATTGTGCTACATATGGTCCAATAATGGCATGCCCACTCTAAGCTATTGGTCAAGAAGCATGAACAGCACATAGAGACTTTTCAAATTTTACCGAGAGTGCAGGCAAGTAAATTAATTATTGAACAGTCACTACCAAATACTGTTGACATGTGTGTAGTTTGACAAGGCTGCTATAACATCCAGCCCTTTTAGGAAAGTAATTCTGTAAGGAAATTGCTTTCAGTAGAAGTTGTGGGACTCAGCTGGGTGATAGCCATGTCATGACAATCAATACAGGAACAACAACAACAAAAAAAATATTAATGAAAGATGGATTTGCTCATGCTCAGGATCATTATTTTTTGTAAATGCCACTTTACTTCCACTATCTCCTTTTCTGCTGAGGCTGAGTCTAAGCTCAGTGATGCTAAATTCAAGGTGCTATTTCTTATTTCAATTATTTCCTGAAGTATCTTCCTCTTCCTCTTTCTCCCACCTCTTGTCAAGAACTACAGGCAACATAATGAAATACACCATCAAATATGGAGTCTAGGGTCTGGAGAAGCAGGAGAGTGTCTGTTGAACTTTCTGAATGTCACAGACATCCTAATTTGAAAAGCCAGCTTGAGGTTTTGAGGAGGACATTGACTTCAGCAAAAACCTTATCAAGATAATTTAACCTTAAAAAAAAAAAAAAAAAAGATTGAAGTCTCAT
>NW_006921731.1:5300349-5308067 GCF_000298275.1 Orycteropus afer afer
ATTAACTTAATTAGCTATAAGTTGACAGCTTTCAAGACAGTAATCATAGGGATAATTATGATAATGGCCAACACTTATTGAGTACTTATGCTGGATATTGTTGTAAAATCTCATTTTCCTATGAATCAGTGGCCATTTTTAATCAATCATGGTTATGGGATGTGCTAAAATTTTGCTGTCAGTTGTTTATTTTTCATAATATATAAACATCCAGAAAAATTCATGCAGGGGGAAAAAGTGTCAATAATAATTGTTTTGTGTTTCTTGAACTGGCACCAACTTGGGAATAATTTCTGAATTTGCCATTTTGTTTGGGTTGGACAATTAATAAGTAACAGCTCTAAGGGACTGTCTAACAGAATTGAACTGACCAACTGTATTAAAACAAGTAGATGCAACCTATTTCAGAAACATGGAATGCTTCCCAATTGATGCCATTTTTGTCATTTTACCAAAGACTGTTAACATTATGACTATACTGTATAATTACTCCATGCCATAGATTGGATAATAATTATTAATTTAGGCATGGAATATACCAAGTACAAATATTCTTTACATTTTTAACAATTAAAGATGATGTGTTTAATTAACAAAGAAGAAATGAAAGTCTGTAATGGTAATGGTGTTTTGTTAATTTCAATGTGAACTCAGAAAATTCATTTGAAAGTAAGAGTTAACAAGAGATATGGGAGTAGATAGTGCTGCAATGGGAGGTTTGTCCATGGGGACAGAATTTAGGATGAAAGGAGTGAGAGATTAGGAGGGGAGAATCATCCATCTTTCTTTTTCTTCCTTTCTCTTTTCCTTTATGTAGAAAATAGTAAATTGCCCTCTAAGCATGTCAACATCTTAATCCCTAGAATTTATTGATATATTATCTTACATGGTAAAGGACACTTTGCAGGTGTGATTAAGTTAAGGACCTTGAGATAGGGAGATTTTCCTGGAAGATTCCAGTGAACCAAGTGAATTTATTAACAAGAGTCCCTTATAAGATGAAAGCAGAAGAATCATAGAGAAAGAGACCTGATGACAGAAGCAGAATTATGTCATTTCTGAAAGGGGCCATAAGCCAAGGCGTGAACATGGCCTTTAGCGGGTGGACAAGGCAAGGAATAGATTCTCCTCTAGAACCTCCAGAAGAAACATAGCCTTACTGGAATCTTAATTTTAGCTACATAAGATGCATTTTCAGATTTCTGACCTCCATAACTGTGAGATATAAATATGTATTGTTTCAAGCAACCAAGTTTGTGGTCATTTGTTACAGCAGCAAGAGGAAATGAATAAAACTTCTTTCCCCTTTTTCCTCCCTTCTGCTAGCCACTCTTTCTTCCCTAGTATCCCCGACATACTACTCCCCTTTTATTTTTTCCCCATTTACTTTCCCCCATCCCTCCACATGTATTTATTAAGCACTTCTGTTGGTGTAATGCCTAAGGCATTTGACTGCTAATCAGAAGGCTGGTGGTTCAAACCCACCAACCACTCCTCAGAAGGAAGATTAGGCAATCTACTTCTCTAGTGACATTGCCTTGGAAACCCAAGGAGGGGATGCTATGAGTTGGATCCGACTTGACAGCAATGAGTTTGGTCTTTTGGATGTTCAAAAACACAAGAATGGACAAACTCTTAGGGTTACTTCCCTTGTGTCATGTTTGGAGAGTGAGGGAGTTACACCATAAACAACTAAACATAAAACACTAAATACCTTATGCAAATGCTTTGAAAGAAACAAGCAGAGATCAGAGAAATTGAGAGTGATGTTTACTTGGTAGTTTGTTGTTGTTTTTACGTGCCATTGAGTCGGCCCCGACTCATAGCGACCGCTCCTTGGGTTGGCAAGGCAGTATCACTACAGAAGTAGATTGCCCAACCTTCCTTCCTAGGAATGCCTGGTGGGTTTGAACTTCCAGCCTTCTGATTAGCAGTCAAGTGCCTTAGGCACTATGCTACCAGAGCTCCCACTTGGTAGTTTGGGAAGTTCTAATTAAAGAGGTGACATTCTCACAGTGTGATTCAGTAAATTGCTTTTATATAGCCTTTCTTGCCATGGCTTTATAACACCCACAAAATGATTGGCTGGGACTATGCAAATAAGGTGTGTAAAACTCTTGCAAGGATTGGATAGCAACTTTGCAAATAAGATGCCTGTGGCTTTCCAAAAAGATTGGTTATTTTTGCCACCCTGGTAGGAAAAGAGCCAATACTATCAAGAAGAATTGGAGAAGAAATCATCCTTTGGACCCAAAGCTTCCTAGACCCAGAAAAAAAAAAAAAGAATAAACTCTGAAGATGGTGAGAGACAGCATTGGTAAGCCTGCCTAACCTGTGGAGTGTGAACTGAGCAGTTTTGGACCGGAATCTTGTGGGCTGACCTAAAAGAGCTGTGGGACTTGCCTGTGCAGAAAAGAGGACTGAGTGTTCCCCAGAGGCAGGGATTGTCTTGGTGGATATTGTGCAAGGGTTTTCATACAGCAGGGAAAATCTGGACACCTCTGAGCAGGAGGCTTGCCAGTGGAACTAAAAAAAGGTTGTAAGAAGAGAGGTTTGAATGTATCCTGTGAAGGAGTTGCATGCTTTCTCCCTTGGGGAGAAGAGGCCGTATAGTGTGATGGGAGCTGGAAGAAGGGTCCAGTAGCAGAAGCTCAGGAGATCCTGTGCAGGGATCTTCTAGCTGGCAGCAAGGCCCAGCAGCAGAGAAGAAGCCTCAGGAGCCATGCAGGCCCCTTCTCACTAGCAGCACAGCGGTAGCTGAAGAAGGTTAAGGTGAACACAGCATCTGACCTGAACAACAACAGTACACTTGCCAGTGACATAAGAACAGACATGAGTAATTTAGAAAAGAATAAGCCACTCTTCTTTGGAAATCTGTTGCTATTGTTTAATGTTTGCTTTTTATAAAACAATAATAATAGCTTTCACTTTGCAGACCCTGTGTAAGTGTCTCTTATGCTTAACTTGATAGTAGCCTCCATGGAATGGTTGATGCCAGTGAGGGTATGTATCTCATTCTTAGAAGTCTAATGGCTTCCTATAAGTTTGAGGCACAGCCAGTTGACATGTGCAATGCAGATAGGCAAATGTATACATGCCCATGGAGATGCCAAGGTTGTAAAAGAGCCAGGTGCCAAGGAGGTGTGTATGGGCAGGCTGGGTTGTGGTGGGGTTCTGAGAAATAAGGTATGTTGGCCATCTCTGCAGATAGAATGGCTGCTGTGAAGCAGGGAAGAGTAGATAAGAGTTCAGGTTGCTTTCTAGTAGTAAGACTCAGTCCTGTCAAGCAGTAGCCACTCTTTCAAGCTCAGTGAATTAAGAAAAAAGAAACAAATCAAGAAAAACAGTGCCTCTCATAGGAGAGATTTCAAGCTATCCTTTGTCTTTTAGCCCAACTAGCCAAAGATCTTGTTCTTCAAGAAAAAGAGGAAGTTTAATTAATTGTTTTGGTTCAAAATTCCATTCCAGATTGAGTGATAAAACCTAGCTGTATGATATCTAAAAGCAGCACAGGGCTGACTTGGTTGGTGTGGTGTTGAACCCTCTTACTAAGGAAACTATAGCCACTGTGTGGCCTCTTGCCTTATTGTTGTTGTTGTTGTTTGCCATCGAGTCGGCCCCGACTCATAGCGACCCCTCCTTGGGTTTCCGAGGCAGTATCACTACGGAAGTAGGAATGCCCAACCTTCCTTCCGAGGAGTGGCTGGTGGGTTTGAACCGCCAGCCTTCTGGTTAGCAGTCAAGTGCCTTAGCCACTATGTTAGGGACTCTCAAAATGGTGCAATTGATTATCTTTCTAACCTCTTTCCACCTTGAAATTTTAGTTCTCATTTATGTTTGAAGTTTTTATGAACAACAATCTCCAGAGGTTTTACTTTTTCTTCATAAGAGCTCTCATCCCAATTATAGTCCCAAGCAACAGCAGGTAAAAATACTGATTCCACCTTATTCCTGTTTTATCCCTCTGCTCTTAACTCCTTCCCTCTCCACTATAAGAGTGGAAAATTGACAAGTTTTCATGGGTAGTTCATGTTGCTGAACTCTTTCCTTTGTGTTATCAAACTAATTTTAGCCAACAAGTACATTTAGGCTTATTATTTATTTTTTTAAATACTCTATATTTGGGAGCTCTGGTAGCATAGTGCCTAAGGCACTTGACTGCTAATCAGAAGGCTGACAGTTCAAACCCACCAGCCACTCCTCGGAAGGAAGGTTGGGCAATCTACTTCCGTAGTGATACTGCCTCGGAAACCCAAGAGGGGTTGCTATGAGTCGGGGCTAACTCGACGGCACATAACAACAACAACATATTTGGCTATAACTTATTGTTTCAAGACATGGGAATGTATTGCATATATAAATAATGGAAAGAAGAACTGGGATAGCTATTGTAAGTAAACCAGATCATTTACAATGAACTCTCGCATAAATGAATAATCCTTTTGTTTCCCTTATCACTACAATCTGGAAATTGTCTTGTCTTATTTTTGTCACTGCCTCACCAACCCTTTACTCCTTGACTTCTCCTGTTTACTCAAAAGTCCTTGATGCCCTTCTAGTAAATAAATTCAGTAACTTTCCTCCCTCAATTCTCATTAGTCTTTATTTCTGTTATAAAAGTGAAATTGTAGTCTTTCCTTCATTCTTAAAATATTTTCTTCCAATAGCTTCTCTGATGGTTTGTTGTTACCATTTGCTATATTTTTCTGAGGTCCTTTCTTCTTCTTTAACTGTTCTTTCTCTGGTTATCCATAAAAAAAAATTCCAACTAGGATTCAATGCATATCATCTCTTCATTTTCTACATGTTTGACCTGACAATCTCATAACATGTCATTCCCTGTGTGTGCCACATTGACCTGTCTTATCTCCCAAACTCACCACAAACCTCAGACTTCTCATTTCTAGCTGCCCCTAACAGACATCTACATCCAAGTGTCCTTCTTAACCAAGCCAAACCAGTTGTCATTGAGAATATCCCAACTCATGGTGAGTCCATTGTGTCAAAGTGGAAATTTGATCCATAGGGTTTTCAGAAGCTGTGACCTTCTGGAAGTAGATTGCTTGGCCTTTGTTTGAAGATGCCTCTGAGTGGATTTAAACCACTAGCTTTTTAATTAGTAGCCAAGAACTTAAAGACTTGCAAAAACTATCCGCTTAGCCTCCCATTACATCTGTCCACCTTATCAAGCTGCTCCATGACTGAGATTTTTAAATCTCCACCTAGATTAGAGTGTCACATGACTTATCTACTACAAATTCAAGCAGTTATTTATTTGTAGACTTCTACTAACACAACCCCCTCTAGACAGATTGCTGGTGAAATCTCTGGAAATGACTTAAGGAGTTGCCAAATGTGAGTCAGACAAAAGCATATATTTATTATAATAGTATGGTCACTCATAAGTCCCTAGGTGGCCAAAGCAGTTTGCAATTGACTATTGACCTAATGGTTATGGGTTCCCATCCACCCAGCATTGCTGTGGAAGAAAGGGTTTGATAATACGATTCTGTAACAATTAACCCATTGCTGTAAAGTTGATTCTAATTCATGACAACCCCCCATGATACAGAATAGATCTCCTCCAAAAGGTCTTTTCTTGGCTGTAATCTTTACAGAAGCAATTTGCCAGGGCTTTCCTCTGCAGAGCTGCTGGGTAAGTTCGAACCACTAACCTTTAGGTTAACAACTTATCACAAATTGTGTGTGCCCCCCAAGGCTCTTTTATAAAGATTACAAACATTGAAACCCTATGGAGCAGTTCTTACCTGTAACATGTTGGGTAGCCATGAGTCAAAAATGACTAACAGCAAAGGTTTGGTTTGCTTTTTTAATAAGGCCACTCATAATGGATAAATCATTGTACTAATAAAGGAGCTCTGGTAGCATAGTGGCTAAGACATTTGCCTGCTAACCAGACGGCTGGCGGTTCAAACCCACCAGCCACTCCTCGGAAGGAAGGTTGGGCAATCCTACTTCCGTAATGATACTGCCTCGGAAACCCAAGGAGGGGTCGCTATGAGTCCGGGCCGACTCGATGGCACATAACAACAACAACAACAACAACAACAACAAAGGGGTTCAGCTTTATCCTCCCCACTTTTGAAGGGATGTGTTCTTTCCTTTCTTCTCTCTACTTTACCTTTCCTGCTTTGCTCCTGGCTACTGGCTGTCCAAGTGGACATGAACCAAAAAATAAAATGACTGCTGTCAAGTTGATTCTAACTCATAGTAACACTATAGACAGAATAGAAGTGTCCTATAGGGTTTCCATCTTTAAGGAAGCAGACTATCACATTTCCTTCCATGGAGTGGCTGGTGGGTTCAAATCACTGATCTTTCAGTTATCAGATGAGTACTTTAATGATTGTGCCACCAGGGCCTCCATGTGATCATAAAACTCACCTTAATTTTCTCTTTTCCTAAATCTTATTTTAGACGCTCTGGTGGCATAATACCTAAGGCATTTGACTGCTAACCAGAAGGCTGGCCATTCAAACTCACCAGCCACTCCTCAGAAGGAAGATTGGGCAATCTACTTCCATAGTGATAACTGCCTCAGAAACCCAAGGAGGGGTTGCTATGAGTTGGCCCCTACCTGACAGCAGTGAGTTTGGTTTGTTTAGTTTATATCTCATTTTGTGATTGAAGGAAATTAGAGTTTATGATCACTTGGGCTTTGTGGACATAAACAGTGAGTGAGTCAGTTATGTAATCGGCCCCCAGCCTTACATTGGCAACTCAGTGTTCTTCCAAATAAACTAACCTTTATTTTATCCTGATTGTCTCCCTAAGTGTCTTCTTCATTTTTGCCAGTAGAATCACTGATAATCTAATCACCCAAGCTCTGTATTCTGCAGCTGCCTTTGCTTCTAGTTAGAATGTTACTGAAATAATATATCTGTGTGGTAATAAGGGTCTGTCTAAACCAAACTGAAGTCGAGACTGTGGGAATGGAAAGGAAGGGACAAGTACAGAAAATAAATTAAGTCATGAATTAATTAGACTTGAAAGTTCATTACAAAGAAACTGTGAAAGAGAAGGTGGGGTTGGATAGCAATAGTAGTTAACATTCAGTGAGCCCTTACCTATGTGTCAGGCATTATTCCAAGGTCTATCTGTATTATCACCAGTAAGGAGATATAGATAGGTTAATGTTGAAATTTTAATCTGCACCAGTTGGTGGCATAAATCAGCATCTCTCAGAGGAAGGTCCCTGGAGCAGTGTATGCCCATGAACTGTTTGGATTGATACTGGACAAGATGAATATAGAAATTGAAAGTAAGCATTAGAAACCCTCATGGCAAGTTGACAGAGTGTCTTTATGTCTGCTGAATGTAATAATAAATGTTTTGCTTCTATGCTTTATACCTTTGCTTTTTTATTTCATGATTCACATCAGTTATTTTTATTGCATTTCACACATCTATCTGCTATGTTTATGTACATGTAGTATTTTGGCAGGAAACACAAGATTTCTGGATCAGAAAAGAGATTGCTTATTAATCACAGACAACTTGAGCACCAGTTCTCTGAGCCTCAATCTTCATGGGAAAATATGCTGAAAGCAGAAGAGGACCCCTGTGATTATAAGACTTGGAGCTTGTATAGGGTGGCTCAGCCTGTCTGTCCGCCAGAGAGAGACACAAAGTGTCTTAGACTGGGTTCTTTAGAGAAGAAGAACCAGTGGATTGTGTGTGTGTGTGTGTGTGTGTGT
>NW_006921731.1:5309570-5327717 GCF_000298275.1 Orycteropus afer afer
AACAACATATATATATGGAGAGAGAGAAATTGAGATTGATCTCAAGAAAATGGCTCAAACAAAAGACAGGCATATGAGCTAAATATTTACATTAGGTAGATATACTCTTTGAAGAGATTGGTCTTGGAAGAATAGAAGGGTTGTGTATACACAGGGAGACAGCTCAGGGTCAGGAGTGCATGGGAGGGAAGGACACAGGGAAGAGGTAGCTATGGGGAGGAAGTGGGAGGAGAACTGTTGCATTTTGGGAGATTATGGTCAATGTCATGAGACAAAGTGTATGTGAATTGCTGTATGGAAGATGAATTTGCTTTACTAACTTTCACCCAAATCACAATATAGGTTTGTTTTTTTTTAAAGAGAGAGATGAAAATGGTTCATGTGGTTGTGGAGGATAGCAAATCTCAAATCAGTATGTCAGCTGTCAGGCTTCTCCTGACTCATGTGGTTGCAGGAACTGATGTCATCGGCATACCAGATGACAGGCTGTTGGCTCACAGGGCTATGGAAGCTGGTGAACCCCAACATTAGCAGGTCATATGGCAGGCTACTGGCTTACAAGGCGGCAGATGACTGTGAATCTGACAATCGGCAGGTCAGACAAAGGTGCTAGCTCAAGTACCAAGAATTGGAGGTTAGTTGATAACAAACCAGATGGAGGATGCAAAGCAGGGGGAGGCTTGCCAGAGCAACCACATATATAATGGATGCAGATCATACCCCTAACGAAACTCCCCTCACATAAGAGCAAGAATGTGACTTGAGAGAAGTCTGTGACTTGAGTCATGCCCTTTTGTAAGGTTGTGACTCAAGATACATTCCATACTAATTCTGCCTCATTAACATAAAGTTGTTAGGTTTTACAACACTTGAAATGGAGGATAATTATATAATATCAAAAAATGGACTATAATTACATCAGATCACAAAATAGAGGACAACCACACAATACTGGGAATCATGTCCTACCCAAGTAGACATATAACATTAACCATCAATAAAAGCCAAACTCACTGCAGGTGAGTCTATTAGACTCATAGTGACCCCTCTTTGAGTTTTGGGGGTGGTATCTCTATGTAAGTAGATTACCCAGTCTTCCTTCTAAGGAGTGGCTGTGGATTTGAAAAACCAACCTTCTGGTTAGCAATCGAATGCCTTAGTCACTGTGCTAGCAGAGCTCCCTAACTATCAATAACAGAGAAGAAATTTTTACTCCAGAATGAAAACAAATATTCTGCAAAGATGCAAGGAAAAACAGGTCAGTAGCTTCTCTATCCTCTAACCTAAGAAAACACCTCTGGGGAAGATAAAACTTAATCTCTTAGGTGCAATACACTAGCTTTAGTTTCCAATGTATATTTACTTTTAAATCATCCTTCAACCAAGCTTGCTAGTGCTCAGAAATGTAGGCATGTTTTCATTCTGGCCTATGCAAGAATGTAAAACATTCAATGGAGAATCAGCTTCCAACTGTGTCAGTTAGAGATAGAATGGAAATAATTTAAAAAAAAAAAAAAAAATCACATCCTGCATAGTTTTAGAAGATTAAAGTGACTAAAATTGAGGAAATCAAGAAGTAGAGCCAGATTTGGTGAAGGGCACTCAGAAGAATTTTGCTTGGACTACATTTCCAAAAGGTAGTACTAGAGCTGAGAGCTGGGGGAACACAGATAAGGGCAGGCAGACAGACCACATACCCAGACATGGGAGGTGGGGGAGGAGCCAGGACCGAGCCACAGGATTCAGGTAAGGAGAGGGAGACAGGCCACACACCCAAAAGGCAGAAATGGGGGACAAGCAAGGCTATCTATTGAGCCATGGGCTCCAGGTAAGGGGAGGGAGGAGAGGTTTCGAACAGGTAAGGAAGATAAACTTGTCCGTCAGTTTGTCACAGAATGGTGGCTTGCGTGTTGTCATAAAGCTTGAGGCTGTGCCACCAGTGTCTCAAATGCCAGCAGGGTTGCACATGGTGCACAGGTTTCAACAGCTTACAGATTGAGACAGACTAGAAAGAAGGAAGAGGCCATCTACTGCTCAAAGAATTGGACAAGTAAAACCTTATGAATAGCAGAGAAATCCTGTCAGATGCATCACTAGGAAACTTTATGAATAGCCTGGAAACATTGTCTAAAACAGTGCAGGAAGACCAGCCCTTAGGTCATAAGGCACTAAAAATGTGAGTGAGAAAAAGCTACAACATCAGAGTAGAACCAACCTTAATGATATGGATAAAGTAAAGCTTTCAGGACCTCCATTTGCTGATGTGGCAGGACTCAATTTGAGGAGAAACAGCTGCAAACATCAATTAATAATTGGAACATGGAATGTACAAAGTATGAATCTAGGAAAAGTGGAAGTTGTCATAAATGAAATGAAATGCATAAAGATTGATATCCTAGGCATTACTGAGCTGAAATGGACAGGTTTAGGCCATTTTTAATCAGACAACCATATGAACTACTATGCCAAGAATGACAATTTGGAGAGGGATGATGTAGCATTCATCATCACAAAGGATATTTCAAGATCTGTCCTGAAGTACAATGCTGTCAGCGATAGGATAATATCCATACAGCTACAAAGAAAACCAGTTAATACTATGAGTATACAAATTTACACACCAACCACCAAAGCCAAAGATTAAGAAATTGAAGATTTTTTTTTTAATCAATTTTTGCAGTCTAAAACTGACCAAACATGCAATCATAATGTCTTAATTATAACTGGTGAGTGGAATGCAAAAGTTGGAAACAAAGAAGAATTACTGGTGGTCGGAAAAAGTGGCCTTGGTGACAGAAATAACGCTGGAGATCACATGATAGAACATTGTAAGACCAATGATTTATTCATTGCAGATACCTTTTTTAAACAACACAAAAGATGGCTATACACATGGACATCACCAGAAGGAATACACAGGAATCAGATTGACTACATTTGTGGCAAAAGGCAATGGAAAAGCTCAATATCTTTAGCCAAAACAAGGTCAGGAGCTGATTGTGGAGCAGAACATTAACTGCTCATATGCAAATTCAGCATGAAGTTGAAGACAATTAAAACAAGTCCACAAGAGACAACATATGACCTTGAATATATTTCTTCTGAATTTAAAGACTATCTAAAGAACAGATTTGACACATTGAACTCCAATGACTGAAAACCAGAAGCATGGGATGACATCAAGAACATCATCCATGAAGAAAGCAAGATGTCATTAAACAGATGAGAAAGGAAGAAAAGACCAAAATAGATGCCAAAAGAGACTCTGAAAACAAAAGCCCTGGAGTGGAAAGTAGTTAAAGCAAATGGAAGAAATGACAAGATAAAAGAGCTGAACTGAAGATTTCAAAGAGCAGCTCAAGAAGACAAAGCCAATTACTATAACGAAATGTGCAAAGACCTGGAGTTAGAAAACCAAAAGGGAAGAACATGCTCAGCAATTCTCAAGCTGAAAGAACTGAGGAAAAAAATTGAGCCTTGTATTGCAATATTGAAAGATTCTATGGGCAAAATATTGAATGATACAGGAAACATGAAAAGAAGACAGAAGGAACACACAGAGTCATTGTACCAAAAAGATGTGGTCGATCTTCATCCATTTCAGGAGGTGGCATATGATCAAGCCGAATGGCATTGAAGGAAGAAGTTGAAGCTGTACTGAAAGAATTGGTGAAGAACAAGACACCAAGAATCGACGGAATACCCATTGAGATATTTCAACAAATGGATGCCCTGCTGGAGGCACTCACTCAATTATGCCAAGAGATTTGGAGGACAGCTACCTGGCCAACTGACTGGAAGAGATCTATATTTGTACCCATTCCAAAGAAAGGTGATCCCACAGAATATGGAAATTTTTGAACAATATCATTAATATTACATGCAAGTAAAATCTTGCTGAATATAATTCAGAAACCGTTACAGCAGAACTTCCAGAAATGTAAGCAAGATTCAGAAGAGGAGATGGAATAAGCGATATCATTGCTGATGACAGATGGATCTTGGGTCAAAGCAAGGAATACTAGAAAGATGTTCATTTATGTTTTATTGACTATACAAAGGCTTTTGATTGTGTGGACCATAACAAATTATGGGTAACACTGAGAAAAATGGGAATTACAGAACACTTAATTGTACTCATGAGGAACCTGTACATAGACCAGGAGGCTATCTTTTGAACAGAACAAGGGGACATTGCATGGTTTAAAATCAAGAGGGGAGTGCATTAGGGTTGTATCCTTTCACCATGCTTATTTAATCAACATGCTGGGCAAATAATCTAAGAAACTGGACTATATGAAGCAGAACGTGGCATTAGGATTGGAGGAAGAATCATTAATAACCTACATTATGCTGAGTACACACCTTTGCTTACTGAAATTGAGGCTAACTTGAAACACTTACTGATGAAGATTGAAGACTACAGTCTGCAGTATGGATTACACCTCAATATAAAGAAAACAAAAGTTTTCACAACTGGACCTATAAGCAGCATCACCATAAACAGAGAAAAGACTGAAGTTGTCAAAGACTTCACATTGCTTGATTCTACAATCAATGCCAATGGAAGCAGCAATCAGGACATCAGACGATGTATGTTGCTGCTGTTGATATGTGCCGTCAAATCAGCCCCGACTCATAGCGACCCCTTCTTGGGTTGCCGAGGCTGTATCACTATGGAAGCAGATTGCCCAACATTCCTTCCAAGGAGTGGCTGCTGGGTTTGAACTGATAGCCTTCTGGTTAGCAGTCAAGTGTCTTAGGCACTAGAGGATGTATAGCACTGGGAAAATTGGCTGCAAAGGAAGTCTTTCAAGTGCTGAAGAGCAAAGATATCTCCTTGAAGATTAAGGTGCACCTGACCCAAGCCATGGTATTTTCCATCACCTCATGTGAGAGCTGGACAATGAATAAGGAAGACCAAGGAAAAGTTGATGCTTTTGAGTTGTGGTGCTGGTGAAGAATGCAGAAAGTGCCATGCAGTGTTAAAAGATCTAAAAAATCTGTCCTGGAGGAGTGCAGCCAGAATGCTCCTTGGAAGTGAGAATGGCCAGACTTTGTCTCACCTACTTTAGTCATGTTTTCCAAAGGGATCATTCCTTGGAGAAGGATATCATGATTGGTAAGATGGACAGTCAACGAAGGAGGGGAAGGCTCTCAAAGAGATGGATTGACACAGTGGCTGTGGCAATGGGCTCAAATATGGCACGGATCATGGAGCTGACTCAGGATGGGGGACTGTTTCATTCTGTTGTGCATAGGGTCACTATGAGTCGGAGATGACTCGATGGCACCTAACAACACAAGAGTACTAGAGCTTAGGGGAGTAGAAAGTTAAAAACAAAACAATATTTAAGACCAGAAAGTGTGAAAAAAATTTCCAATGGACAGAGAAGAGGGAAGAGAATAAAAGAGAGTGAAGATTGTCAAGAAATAAAACTTGGCTAAGCATTAGAATTAGTGGTGTATTAGAAGGGGCTCTTAGGAGGAATGTCTGAAAGACATTAGGGTGGGCATCTAGATACAGCCAAGTTGGGTTTTGAGGTGCTCCAGAGCGGTTCCTTATTGCTTGCTGGAAGGATCTTTTCATCCATTACTTTAGGGCATCATTGTAATAGGCATAGTTGTGAAAACACCCATGCACTAACTCAAAAATTGACAGTTTGAATCCATCAGCCTCTCCACAAGAGAAAGATGTGGCTGTCTGCTTCCATAAAGATCTATAGCCTTGAAAACCCTATGAGGTAGTTCCACTCTGTCCTATAGGGTCACTGCTCTGTGGCTTTGTTTTTATAATGGGCACATTCTAATGAAATCATCTTTCTTTTACATGTTAATTCTTCTGGAAATGGGAGGTAAAAATATGTTTCTTGTGATAAGTCACTAAAATTTTAGGGATGGCTAAGCCACTTGACAGGGGAGCTCTGATAGCATAGTGGCTAAGACACTTGCCTGCTAACCAGACGGCTGGAGGTTCAAACCCACCAGCCACTCCTCGGAAGGAAGGTTGGGCAATCCTACTTCCGTAGTGATACTGCCTGGGAAACCCAAGGAGGGGTCGCTATGAGTCGGGTTGGACTCGACAGCACATAACAACAACAACAACAAGCCACTTGACAGCTAACCAGAAGGCTGGTGGTTCAAACCTACCAGTCACTTCTCAGAAGGAAGATGGGGCAATCTACTTCTGTAATGATACTGCCTCAGAAAACCAAGAAGGGGTCGCTATGGGTCGGGTCCGACTCAATGGCACATAACTACAACAACAAGACTACACTTGGCCTCTTGACTAAAATGCCAATTGCATGATCTTGAGTAGGCTAGTTTACTTCTCTATACCTCAGTTTGCTCATTTGTAAAATGAAAAAAAAAAAAACTGTGGAATCAGTGGTATCACTAGGGTTGGTGTCACTCCATGCAGTAACTCATGGTGTCACTTCAACAATGGATCTCCTCCCATGTATGGACCTACAGAATCCTTAGTAGAGTTTATTTTCAATTTTAATCATAGAACAACATTTGATAAATATAGTTGTAAATTGCTTCAATGTAATATTTCTTAGATTATATAATATTAACAAGAAAATTGTTTCATAAAATCTTTCTACATTGAATTATATTATTAGTTATAAACTAATAAAAGTAGAAGCCTTTTTTTATTTTCTTCCTTTTCCTTTAAATACTATTTCATTCTCAAAAATGTTATTGACGTACATTCATAAATACTACTTACCACATTGTTATAGGTAAAACACCAGAGAATTTGACAGAATCAGCAACTATAAAAGCATCCACAGCAACATAAATAACAGTATATGTCTGTAACACAAGCAGATGAAACCATGTGATTCAAAGCATTGTTGTAATTGGGCAATAATGACAGCTGTGACTGGAGTGCATTAGAAGGTTTACAAGTAAATTAACATAGAGTGTTAGCCTTGTAGGTATATTGACACATGTAATTGGGCTTAAGAAAAATGATTATGTTGTTATAACTAACTACATCAATATTTATATAAAATAATAAATTTCTGCTGAAACAATGCACAAAAATTTTATAGAAAGTTATTTTGGTGTCACCTTCTCTCACAGTGTCACCCAGGGATAATTTGTATAAAACATTTAGAATAGTGTCTGGCGCATTATGTTCTTGTTGTTGTTATGTGCCATTGAGTTGTCTCAGACTCATAGTGACCCCTCCTTTCGGAAACCCGAGGAGGGATTGCTGTGAGTTGGAATCAACTCAATGTCAGTGAGTTTGTTTTTTTTTTGGCACATTATAGACATTCAAAAAATCTTAGCTATTGTTGTTAGTATTGTGGTTATTTCTGCTTCATTAATAGAGCTGATGTTGGTCTTTGCAGAAATGGGACTCAAACTATTTCTTCCAAATAAATGATCAACCAGCAGAACCAAATTAGGCAAAAGCTAAAATTTCCTTCTAGGAATCTAAGTAAATCCTTTCCACCGAGCAAATGTCAAAGGCAAAACTGCACTAATGTTAAATCAGACAAGAATGACTTTTTATTCAAAATGATTATTGTAAGAGGGATGAAAGAGGTAAAGGAAAAGAGGGAAGGAACAAAACAGAAGGAGGAAGGATACTATGCCCTGGGACAAAGAACTGGGAGGCTTTTAGAAGAATGTTAAGGGCTCTTGATTTCTGGGTTGACCTTTTATTTACTGTGTAATTAGGTCCATTTTGATCAGAATGTTTTCTTTTCTTAAGATAAGGCCACCTGGATCTTAGGAAACTGAGAGGAAGGAAGAGGAAGATATAAAAGATTGTGCAGTTAGAGGTCTGAGATTATAAATACTGAAGGAGGGCAGATAGGGAAATGAAGTAGGAAAAAATCCAAAACGAAACCAATTGTTATCCAGTTGACCCCAACTCATGTCTATCCCATGTGTCTTAGACTAGAACTACGTTCCATAGGGTTTTCAATGGCTGCTTTTCTTGAAGTAGATCATCAGACCTTTTCCCCAGACACCTCAGGGCAGTCTTGAAACTCTAGCCTTTCAGTGCATTAACTATCTGCGCAGCCCAGTGATTCCAAAGCAGGAAAAGACTTGTCTAAAATGAATTTCAAAGAGGAGATCATTAACTTCATCTTGGTAAGTGTTTTGCAGTAGGCAGTTCTCTGGAACAAAAGAGTGGGGGGATTTCCTTACCTCCCTAGTGCTCTCCAGGATCTTAGGTCTCAGGTAAAGCTGAACTTTGTCTGTGGAAATCCTTGCCCTCTGTATTTTAATTTGCCACTATTATGTAAGTAATTGAGTACACAATTATGCAAATGATTCGACCTAGTCCTCCTCTCTCCATTCCTTGTTTTTCTTGGGCTGCGCCAATACAAATACCAAACTGACAGCCGGTGGAGAAAAAATTGTCAGATTCTATTGAAAAGAGATTAATTGAATTATAATTTGTCTGTTGGGCAGACACACACCATGGTAAGGAGTAGTTACTGTGCAATTCTCTCTATTCCACCTGGTCCTCCCTGTAACAAACTCCAACTCATAGCGATCCCTCCTTGGGTTTCTGAGATTATATCACTATGGAAGTAGATTGCCCAACCTTCCTTCTGAGGAGTGGCTGGTGGGTTTGGATCACCAGTCTTCTGGTTAGCAGTCAAATACCTTAGCACTATACCACCAGAGCTCCCCTCCATGTAACAGAGACCTAAATTTTTCTCACTGTGAAGTTTGATTGGGGATCTGAACCTCATTAATCTTCAGTCTTATGAAGAACTCTGTTTTCCCACATTCATCCCTGCCACCATGTTTGGAAGCTCCATGATTCTCAAAGGCAGTGGTCAGATGGGAACCAGAGAACACTCCTTTGTGAAGCTGTGTGTGGCTAGTATGCTCTTCTATGTAAAAAAAATCACAGGAAGAAAAGAGGGTGGGAGTTTTCAGGAGGGTTACTCCTAAGAAATCCAAAAACTCTTCAACAGTTGACAGGAATTTGTCCAACAGGGCAAAGGTCACCAGTTGCATTGATTAGAATCTGTGTTCCTTCTTTTGTTGTTGTTGTTGTTGTGTGCCATCGAGTTGGCCCCGACTCATAGCTACCCCTCCTTGGGTTGCCAAGGCAGTATCATTACGGAAGTAGATTGCCCAACCTTCCTTCCGAATTAAACATATTTCTCACTACCTTGTTTTAATTAAATGAACTGATCAGCTCTGGCTTTACTTAAGGTCACAGGCAGCCCACAAGAGGTCGATCCCTTCTATCTAAAAATCCTTGACTTATTTATTTATTAAAGATGACAAAGGACTCTGTTACATGTCAGACAACCTGCACCACCTGGCCCTTTATTAGGATCCAAGACATATCCTTTCCATTCCCTTCCTTCCCTCACACTTGTTTCCATCCCCAGAGAGGAGCTCTGAAATGAGCCTGTCAGGGCTGGGAAGGAAACCAAGCAGCTAATCAGGAATTCAAGTATTCACAGGGAATGAGTATTTGGAGTACAGCAAGTTCAATTTTCCTGATCATTTGCTTCCCATACTCAGCTTTACCTACAGCACAATGAAATACATTTCAATCTAAATTGCCTCCTAACTCCAATCAGCATTAATTTAATAATACATATTCAACAGCTATAAACACTTAAAATGACTGGAAAATGAGTACAGATCCACATGTATTTATGCTGATATTGGCACCTAACTATGATATTTATTAGTGATGACACTGGAAACTTTTTTTTCTTTTTATTCCCCCTCCCAAAACATGAATATGAAATCATCTGCAAGCTTCTAAGGGATTTATATATTGGCAGGATTGAGAGAGCCTTTGGATTTCCCCCACACACACACACTGCTTGTCTGTGTATTTATATTTCCCTCTGCTGGGCCCAATTTCTTCTCTAGTCAATACATGGTATTCAATGTTCTGATTGGTCTAGAATCTTATACCCTATCTGTGGAGAGGCTTTTCTTTTTTCTTTGTGGAAAGAAAGGGATGTCTGTGAAAGTATTAACACATGGGAGCTCTGGTAGCATAGTGGCTAAGACACTTGCCTGCTAACCAGACGGCTGGTGGTTCAAACCCACCAGCCACTCCTCGGAAGGAAGGTTGGGCAATCCTACTTCCGTAGTGATACTGCCTCGGAAACCCAAGGAGGGGTCGCTATGAGTCGGGACCGACTCGACGGCACATAACAACAACAACAACAACATCACTAAGATAAGAGGGATACATAAAAGCACTCAGAAGAAATTAGGAGGCAAAGAGAATCACCAGAAATTGAGACATTCAGTGATTATTAGAAATGTGTCCTTGGGTGATGCAAATGGTTAACAGAAAGGCTAGCTGTTCAAATACACATAGAGATACTTGGAAGAAAGGCCTTCTGATCTACTTCTGAAAAGTCAGCCATGTAAAATCTTAGCCTAGGGAGCACAATTTGCAATATGAGGGGTTGCCATGAATCAGAAAGTATTGAGCAGCAACTGATCTGTTTGTTTGTTAGAACTGGGAAAAGTAACCTAAGACTCACTTCCCCCATTAAACAAATGAGGGAACTAAGTCCCAGAGAAAGAAGATTTGCCTGGCATCTTATGCAGAACAAGAACCAGAAATCTGGCTTCCTGACTCTCAAGCTTCTTGACATCCCAAGATGCAGCTATTGCTTGTAGAAAAATGTAATGGACTCATAATGCACATGCATGTAGTCTGGCTTTTTTTTTTTTTTTTTCTTTAAGTCAGGTTCCGCATATTTTTGTTCAAAAATAGCTTTGTAGCTAAAAAAGAATTAAAAATAAATTTGAAGATAATAACAATAGTTGGTAAAGATGTGAAGAAAGTAGTATGTACCTTCAAGCACTACAAGTGGAAATGTAAAATGGTGCAAACTATTTGGAGAACAGTCTGGCAATTCCTCAAATGATTAACATAGAACCTCCACATGTGTCAGCAATTCTGCTCCTAGGTATATACCCAAAGGAATTGAAAACATATGTCTGCATACAACCTTGTATACCACCAAAAGTCATGATCATCCAAATGCCCATCAATGGACAAATGTATAAATAAAATACAGTATATCTACACAATTAATATTATTCGGTCATTAAGGAAGTTCTAATGCATACTGTGATATGGATGACCCTTGAAAATATTATGCTAAGTGAAAGAAGTCATCCAAAAAAAAACACAACATATTATAGGAGTCTCTTTATCTGAAATGTTCAGAATAAAGAAATCTATAGAGGTGTAATAAAGATTAGTAGTTGCTTAAGGCTGTCAGTGGGGGTGGGAGGAGAGAAGTGATAGAGAAAGGATACAAGGTTTCTTCTTCACATAATGAAAATGTTCTAAAATTGACTGTGGTGATGATTGCACATACCTGTGAAGATACTAAGGACCACTGTGTTATTCACTTTAAATGGGTCAGTTGTGTGATATCTGAATTGTAGTTCAGTAAAGTTGTTAAATAAATAAAAAAATAGATAAAAGAAAAGTGAAGTCTTAATACAAATGGTAGTGATGATGGTAGAGGGAGTTGTATACTCTTAACTCTGTAAAAGTACAATTTTCCAAAGTTAAAACCATGACTCTGACACGCATATAAAATAATATATGTCAAATTTATTAACTCATTAATAAGGAATTCAACGAGTGATAGTTTCAAGAGTATTTGTGGAAGATGATGTTTATAGGCATTAAAAAACATTAGCATAAATTTACTAGGTTAGATGCAGAACTGGTTAATGGTCCACAGAGCAATAAAACCTTAAAACCTTAATGTCTGGGAATGTGTTTTCTATGGACAGAAATCGACAAGTTAACGTGCAACTTCACAGTGTCTGGACACTAATCAAACAGTAAATAACAACATAAAAATAGGTATAGGCCTCTAGAGAGTAAAATATCCTTGAGTGAGCCTGTCAGGCAATTCTTCAGTATGTCAATTGGAAGAACATACCATTCGCCCCACTGCTTGCCTGATTTCCAAGTTCTAGGTCATTGTTGTTATATAAATGATTAAAAGATATCATCTGTGTATTGGTCCCAAGTTATTTCTTCATTGCAAGGTGAGGTGTACTACTCTAAAAATGCCTACTGGTGCTAAAATCAAATTTATACATATCCAGTTGTTTGTAAAATAGTCCAAATATATAGATTTTTAAGTATTTGAAGACTTTCTGTTTTACATACCCTGCAAAACTACACCCAACAACTGTTAGCTTTTGATAAGACACAATTCTGTAGCTATAGGGGCTCTGGTGGCTCTTTGGTAAGACATTGGGCTGTTAATCAAAAGGTAAGCATTTGGAACCCACAAGTTGCTCTGTGGGAGAAAGATGAGGCAGTCTGCTGCCATGAAGATTTATAGGCTTGGAAACTTTTTGGGGTTGCTATCAGTCAGAATAGACCAGTGGGTTTTTTTAAAGATGCTAAAAGTGAGTGCTTTTGGAGTTCTCTGCCCTAGAGACTATTCCACCTTGCTGCAGGAGAACCTCATCTAAGGTGTACATAAATCCCCCCTTCCTTCTCCTCTTGCCTTCCTCACCTTCTGTTAGCTCTGAGGAAGACTTGGTACCTCTGAAGATCTTCTGCTATGAGAGACTGTCCCCTGTTGTCCATGTGCTGTCCCAATAAATAGCTTGTTATACAACATTGTCTCGTGGTCATGTCTCTTTTCTTGAACAGTCTCAAATTCCTTTGAACTCTTGATAAAGATCAAAGCAAATTTCCAAGTTTGGAATCATAGTCACAACAGAACTTCATAAGCACTCTATATCTTTCTCTAAATGTACCTCTCATACTGAGAAACTTCTTCCTCTGATCCCATGCATGCTCATCAATCTCTTTTTGTGTCTCCAGATTCAAATCCTCCACTCTTTTGGATTTTCATCTTTCCTCCTCTCTCCTGCTGGGTCCAATCTTTTCCTTTTCTGAATTCATAGTCTTCCTATTTTTAGTATTAGTATTATAGGATCCACAGGCTATTATTCCTCCTCCTTTTGTGAATTAGGTCCCTGTGTGGTACATATAGTTTGAGCTGGACTATGAATGTGCAAGTATGTGATTCAAACCCAACCAGTGGAACCAGGAAAGAAAGGACCAGTGATCTGCTTTCATTAAGATTACATCCAAGGAAATCCTATGGAACAGCTCTACTCTGTAACGCATGTGGTTGTCATGCATCACAATCTTTTCGACAGCAAAGGATTTGTTTCATTTTATTTATTTTTTGTCATGGGTTACCTAGTGATCATTAAAGGCAGAAACAGTCTAGATGAATTCTTGTAGTGAAGTTAGACAGAAGGGATAGAGCTAGAAAGCAAAAACTAAATTTTCCTTGGGGAGGAAAGGAGCGAAGGAAGAATCTGAGACTACTCAAGCATTAGATATCTTTTTTTTGTCCCTGCTACCAACACAATTCCGACCTAGCAACAGGCCTCTCAGAGATGCATGATTCTGGAAAGGATACAGCATTTGGCTTTCTTGGGCCAATCTACTGACCCAGGGGCCTATTAAACCCTTCCCTCTTCAGCCATATATATATCTTCTTGAATTTTCTGTGCAGTTGAAACCACTTTGAAAATTCCTGACTTTCTGTGAGAAACTACTGGATGACTTGCTTTTCTTTTACAATTCTGTGTTCATGAATATACAATTATTATTAACCATTTGTCCTATTTATTCTGGTGCAAACTTAGATTGCAATACGGAGATCTAGTATTTTATGAAAAAAATGTTTTTTGTTCTTTTTTTAATTTATTGCAATTTGGGTGCAAATTTACAAAGCAGATTTTTCTTATTCTCAACTGTTTAAGTTTGTAATCACTGGCCAGTAAGCACATGCAAAGATTGTTAACATCTTTAGACATCAGAGAGATGTAAACTAAAACTACAATTAAACATTTTTGGTTTCAAGACACTGATTATAATCCCAACAATAAACAGCTTTCTTCTCGTCTCCTCCCTGTGACTACCCCTCCCTATCTCCTTCTTATCTATGACTTCCTATCTGTTTAGCTTTCCCCCTGTGCAAATGCTGCTCTTCTGACCTCTCACAATCATCGATCCAAGGGGTGCAACTCCGTGGGGTAGGTGAGTACATCTCCCTGGGGTAGGTATTCTGCTCGTAGACCTTTCTACTGTTTGACTGAGAGCTAATCCACAGAAGTGGGTCCAGTTCCATGCCCAAAGAGAAAAAAGTAGTTTTGAAGATTCATTTTCACTCAGTTACTCACAGTGTCTTAGACATGCAATGTATTTGCTGAGTATAAATAATTTAGGACATGTCTGCCTTCACTTGGAGTCTGTAAGTGGAGAATCTGTTTACTTTTAAAATAGATCACAGAAGTAGAAAAGGATGAGGCTAGAGCTTGGAAGACCTGAGTTATCATCTGAGGAGTCTTACTTACCGTTTTACTGTATGGCCTTGTATAAGTTTGTTAGCACTGAGAGTGAAGAAACACTTGCCTTGAGTCATAGGGAGAATTATTAATGAGAACAGTGTGTGTTGGGTAGATGAAGGACTTGAGTGGCATAGTCCATGGTTTTTTGAGTATTTACACATTATCTCTAGAGCAGTAAAATAAAGGGTTATTCTGATTGTTATCCTTTTTCCAGGACTCCCAAAGAACATGACACTGTCCCCACCCCACCCCATCATTAACAGAGCAGCATTTGGACTCATTTGCAAAGGTTCTGAGAGTGAGCAATAGGTTTTTCCACTTAGCTTGCAGGTATTCTCAATTAGTTTGGGGCATATTATAATCTATTGGAGGAAATTATCCTATCCCCTTCCTCTTAATTTTGATAGATGCCTCCCCACCCAAGAGAATTATTGTTATGGGCTAGGGAGAGGTCTATGGATTCATTTTGGCAAGTGTCTAAAGTTCCTGGGACTGGATGCAGAATTTTGTGTGTATTATCAGATGTCTTTCCCACAATCAGAATGACCAACTCCTCCAATAGATTAGTTTCCAACTAGAGAAGCTGTGGGTAGTGAATGTTGACTTGCTCAGTGAAGTACGTTCTCTGTACCTTACCATTCTCTGTTCCTCAGCACAGCAGTCACCACTGGTGACATCCGAGTTCAGGTATTAGGAACTTGTTGTTGTTGTTATGTGCCATTCAGACCAGACTCATAGTGACCCTTCCTTGGGTTTCTGAGGCAGTATCACTACGGAAGTAGATTGCTGTGATAGTTGAAGATGTGTCAACTTGGCTGGACTCCAGTTGTGAGTGGTGGTTCCCATGATGGATCACATGACTGCGTTCTAAGTGGCCGGTCGGCCTAGGGGGAGTTTCCCCAGGGGTGTGGCCTACCTGCAATACTATCCCAGGGACAAACTGGAAGAACGGCATTCCGGACTATATACTTCCTGGAGCGAGCAGGTTTTCGGATTCATTCTTTGTTGGGAACAGCGACCAGTGCACTGCGTGTCAGCTTGATTCTCTCGGCTCTACTGTGCTTACGGGAACCAGACGACTCCGGGCCCCATCTCTCTCCAGAGATGAACTTTGTGACTTGAACTCCTCTGCCTTGCGTGCGAAAGCCAGACAGCCCTGGGCCCCATCCCCCTCCAGAGACGAACTTTTCAGCTTGAACTTGTCGGCTTCTACACGCTTGTGAGCCATTTATCTAAGATAAATTCCTCTCTCTCTCTCTTTCTCTCTCTATAAATATATATATATATATATATATATACACTTTGCTGGTTTTTGTCTTTCTCTAGAAAACCCAATCCAACACAATTGCCCAACTTTCTTTCTGGTTGGCTGGTGAGTTTGAACCGCCAGCCTTATGGTTAGCAATCAAATGCCTTAGGCACTATGCTACCAGAGCTCCAATTAGGAACTAGGAAGCTTCTAACTTTGATGAATTTAATCCCATTTCCAAAGTTTGTTACAATGGTTGTTACTCTTCTAGGTTATGGTACCTGGGACTTGCTGAGGTCAGGAACAGAGGTTAACATTGGATTTTATAGTATCAGCATCACCTTCTTCTGCCTTGTCTTTCTTGCTACTTGACTCTGTTTTTCCTTCCCCTTGATGATTATCAGTCTGTTGTTGTTATTGTTGTTATGTACCGTCGAGTCAGACCCAACTCATAGTGACACCTTCTTGGGTCTGAGAGAGTATCCCTATGGAAGTAGATTGCCCAAACTTCCTTCCGAGTAGTGGCTGGTGGGTTTGAACTGCCAGCCTTCTGGTTCGCAGTCAAGTTCCTTAGTCACTATGCTACCAGAGCTCTCATTCTCAATGTAGTGCTTGCTAAAATATTGGCAAGAAGGCATGAAGTCATTTTCCATACCTCTGTGCCTGAATTTAATAAAGCACATAGGTACACATACGGCCGAAGAATTTGTACAGATTGACACATCATGGTTTGGAGGATCTATGATCTTTGAAATTCCTCATGAGAGTGACAATGTAGAGCAGTGTTTTCCATAGTATCTGTGGTGAAGGGTCACATTCTTTTAGTTTAGCTTTTAAATTTCTAATCACTGGCCAACAAGCACATAGAAAGATTGTTAACATATTTAGACTTCAGAGAGATGCAAATCAAAACTACAATGAGATACTATCTCACTCGTATTAAGATATATAAGATGAATAATACTAATTAAAAAAAAAAAAAAAACAGAAAATGACAAATGGTAATGAATGAGGATGTGGGGAAATTGAAACCTTATCCATTGCTTGTGGGAATGTAAAATGGTACAGCCATTGTGGAAAAGGATTTGGTAGCTCCTCAAAAAATTAAAAACAGAACTGCTATTTTTTTGTTTTTGCTTTTTTTGTTAGGTGCCATTGTGTTGGTTCTGCTTCATAGCAGCCCTATGTACAGCAGAATAAAATACTGCATGGTCTTGCTCCATTCCCACAATCATCGCTTTGCTTGAGTCCATTGTTGTAGCCACTGTGTCAATCCATCTTATTGAGGGCCTTCCTTTTTTTCACTGACCCTTTACTCTACCAAGCATGGTGTCCTTCTTCAGGAACTGGTCCCTCATGATTACATGACTAATGTGCAAGGCATAACGTCTGGCTGTTCTTGCTTCTATGGAGCATTCTATCTGTACTTCTTCCAAACAAATCTGTTCATTCCTCTAGTAGTCCATGGTATATTCAATATTCTTCACCAATACCACAATCCAAATGTGGTCAACTTGTTTTTCTGTGGTCTTCCTTATTCATTGTCCACTTTTCACATGCATATGAGACAAGTGAAAATACCATGACTTTGAGGAGTAACACCTTAGTCTTCAAAATTATATCTTTGATCTTTAAAACTCTAAAGAGATATTTTGCAGCAGATTTGCCCAATGCAATACATCATTTGATTTTTTGACTGCTACTTCCATGAACATTGATTTGTGAATCCAAATAAAATGAAATCCTTGACAAAGTCAATCTTTTCTCCATTTATCATGATGTTGCGTATTGATCTAGTTGTGAAGATTTTTGTTTTCTTATATTGAGGTGTCGTCCATACTGAAGGCTACAATCTTTGATCTTCATCAGTAAGTGCTTCAAGTTTCCTTCACTTTCAGCAAGCAAGGTTGTGTGATCTTCATATAACAGGTTTTAATGAGTTTTCCTCCAATTCTTATGCTTCATTATTCTTTACACACTCTACTTATAATATTTAATCAGTATATAGATTGGATAAGCATGGTGAAAGAACACAACCCTGACTCACATGTTTACTGATTTTAAACCATGAAGTATTCTCTTGTTCTCTTCAAATGACTGCTGAAAAAGAAAATGTGGAACAGAATTTTAAGTACTCATGGCATCCACACTAGGCATTGAATATGAATGAACCCCCAGAATGATTCTCCTCAGATAATCTCTAAACCTTAATCCAAAACATCCCCTGAAGTCATCTTTAAATGAAACAAAAACTTGATTAATTAGAAAAGAATATCTGCCTTGAGCATATGTTCTTTTAAAGAATTAGCTATATGTGATCCAATTGACATTACCAACTCAAAAGGGTAAATGAAAAGTTTAGGGGACAGTGAGTTTATTATATTAATGATAGTGGATTAATTTGGAAAGGGACAGTGAGAACGGTTTCCCAACTTGAACGATGCAATCAATGTCACTGAATTGTACATAGAGAAACCATTGAATTGATGTATGTTTTGCTATGTATATTTTTACACACA
>NW_006921731.1:5327817-5331002 GCF_000298275.1 Orycteropus afer afer
CCCATAGCGACCCCTCCTTGGGCTTCCAAGGTAGTATCACTATGGAAGTAGATTGCCCCATCTTCCTTCTGAGGAGTGGCTGGTAAGTTTGAACCACCAGGTTTCTGGTTAGCAGTCAAGTGCCTTAGGCACTATGCTACCAGAGCTCCCATATACATACATATATATAATTGCATGTATTTTTGGCTCTCTCTCTCTTTAGTAATGTAAAACAAATTATATACCTTATATGTACAAAATATAAATAAGTGAATATAAAAAATAACTAATTTCTAATTAGTTGCAAACTACCACTTTAAAAATATAATTATATTAAAAGAAAATGAAATAAAAACAGATAAACAAAAATTCCTTATTTTAAATCAAATTAAACAGACAAAATTATTCTGTCATAGTCTCTATAAAGTCTCTGAATACTAGCTCTCTAGTTCAGTACTTAGCTTGCTGCAGACCAATAACAAGCAGCTCGTGGTCCAGTACTGCTAATGGCTCACCCTTTGAGTAGCTCTGATGAAGAACATACATAAGAGGTTGTCATCCTGTTATAGATTGAATTATATCCACCACAAATACAGTTTCAAAATAGTGGTTGCCTTTTATTATGCTAATGAAGCTATAAAAATGTAGGAAGAATGCTAAACTTAACTTTCTGAGTTATAAAAAGAACATAGTGGTCACAGAGACACACAAAGGGAGAAGACAGACACCAAGAATCACCACAGGTCACCAGCAGACTCCAGGAAAAAAAAAAAAAAGAGGCTCACAGAAGCAATTGACAAAGCCAAGACTCAATTTCAAATTTAGCCTTTGGAACTGTGAGAAAATAAATTTGTGTTCTTTAAAGACACTCCACCACTCATCTGCCAGTTTGTCATACTTTGATGTGCCACTGTGATGCTGGAAGTTATGACACCAGTATTTCAACTATCAGCAGTTCTCTCATGGTGGACAAGTTTCAGTGGAGCTTCCAGACTAAGATAGACTAACAAGGATGAGGTGGTCTAATTCTGAGAAAATAATAACTGAAAACCATATGCATTATGCATAGTAGTGGAATATTGTCTGATATAATGCTGGAAGATGAGCCCCTTGAGTAAGAAGGCACTCTAAGAGAAACAGTTGCCTTCTCAAAGTAGAGTTGGCCTTAATTACACAGACGGAGTAAAGCTTTCAAGACCATCATTTGCTGAGGTGGTACTACTCAAAATGAGAATAAATAGCTACAAATATCCATTAATAATAGTAACGTAAAGTGTATGAAGTATGAATCTGGGAAAATTGAAAGTATTCAAAAATGAAATGGAATGCATAAAGATTGATATCCTAGATATCAGTGAACTGAAAGGGACAGATATTTGTCATTTTGAATCAGATTATCATATGGGCCACTCTGTCAGGAAAACAAATCAAAGAGGAATGACATTGCTTCATCATCTAAAAGAACATTTCAAGATCTGTCTTGAAGTATAATGCTGTCAGTATTCAGATAATATTCATACCTGTACCAGGAAGACCAGTTAATATGACTACTATTCAAATGTATGCATCAACTAGTAAAGTGAAAGATGAAGAAATTGCAGATTTTTAACAACTTTTAAGCCACTTCTCAGAAGAAAGACTGGGCAATCTACTTCCATAGAGATACTGACTCAGAAACCCAAGGAGTGGTTCTCTATGAGTCAGATTCAATTCTATGGTAGTGAGTAGATAGAAAGAATGAAATACTGCATGAAATATGCAATCAAAATGCATTAATAAATTCTGGTGATTGTAATGCAAAAGTTGCAAACAAAGACAAAGGGTTAGTAGTTGGAAAATATGGCCTTTATGGTAGAAATGACACCAGTGATTGCATGACAGAATTTTGCTGGACAACAACTTATTCATTGACAATACCTATTTTTCAGCAAATTGAAGAGGAATGGTTTGGCATTCATTGTCACAAAGACTGTTTCAAGATCTATCCTGAAGTACAATACTGTCAGTGATAAGATAATATACATACTCCTATAAGGAAGAGCAACTAATACTACTATTATTCAAATTTGTGCACCAACCAACAAAGCCAAAGATAAGGAAATTGAAGATTCCTACCAACATCTACAGCCTGAAAATGACCGAACATGAAATTAAGATATGTTGATTATCACTGGGGACTGGAATGCAAAAATTGGAGAAAAAGAAGAATCACTGGTAGTTGGAAAATAGGGCCTTGATGATAAAGATAATGCTGGTGATTGCATGATAGAATTTTGCAAGACCCATGACTTGTTCACTGCAAATACCCTTTTTCAACAACATGAACAGCCACTATACATGTGGACTTCACCAGATGGAATACACAGGAATTAGACTGACTACATCTGTGGGGAGAGGCAATGGAGAAGTTCAATATATTCAGCCAAAACAAGACCATGAGTGATTATGGCACAGACCATTAAATGTTTATACACAAGTACAAGTTGAAGTTGAAGACAATTAAAACAAGTCCATGAGAGACAAAATATGACTTGTTAATATCTCTCCTGAATTTAGATACCATCTAAAAATAGATTTAATGCATTGAACACCCATAACCAAAAACCAGAAGAATTGTAGGATAATATCAAGAACATCATCCATGAAGAAATCAAAAAGTTGTTGAAAAGACAGGAAAGGAAGAAAAGACCAAAATGCATGTCAGAAGAGACTCTGAAATTTGCCATTGAGAAGAGAATAGCTAAAGCAAATGGAAGAAATGACAAGATAAAAGAGCTAAACAGAAGATTTCAAAGAGCAGCTAGAGAAGGCAAAGCCAATTTTCCTAATGTAATGTGCAAAGACCTGGAGTTAGAAAACCAAAAGTGAAGAACACACTCTGAATTTTTAAGTTGAAAGAACTGAAGAAAAAATTCAAGCTTAAGTTGCAATATTGAAAGATTTTATGGGCAATATATTGAATGGTACAGGAAACATCAAAATAAGATGGAAGTAATACACAGAAACACTGTACCAAAAAAGATTTGGTTTGGAACAAAACTCAAAATCATTTGGAGGAAAAAAAAGGAGGGGACCAGGTTTGCTGGTCTGATAGAGCTTGGTGGAACCACTGAGACTATGGCCCCTAGCTGCCCTTAGGGCCTGTAATTGAACCCACACCGGTGGTTTCCAGCCAAACAAAAGACAGGCATATGAGTTGAACATTT
>NW_006921731.1:5331932-5333913 GCF_000298275.1 Orycteropus afer afer
GCCTAAACAAAAACAGTGAGTACAGAGACTGCTGGAGCAGTGTACTGTCAGGTACTCTGATGGGACCAACAGCCTGAATATTTCCAAGTGGTGTTGGGACCTGAGAATTGACCTAAAGATCAGCCCTGGTCACTGACGGCTGGAGGGACAAATGTGCTGGTGACCTATGACTAGGAAGAGAAACAGCAAGGAGGGAGACAACCTGAGCTGTGGACTTTTGGCTGTCCAGAGGGTGTAGCCATTTTGATTGTTTACAAGTGGCAGCCATTTTGGATGTTTAAAGTGACTGAAGGTGCAGCCATTTTGAATCTTAACAATTGGTGGCCATTTTGGATTTTAAAGTGACAGCATTCTCATTCAGATTCCAGGGACCTACGAATAGGCTCTGTTTGCCAAGGATGGTAGGGACATATGGGAAGCTAACAATGGGAAAGGAGGCAAGTGGTGAGTGTCTAAGTGCTGTCAACTAGTGAATAGAGGCGCACAGCACAGTACCCTGCTTACATAGATAACATGCAAAGAAAACAAAAATCATAGGCAAGTCACTCCAACATACAATCACCAATTAAATATAAACACAAAATTGTCACAATGCCTCAGGGACAACAGAGCATCACAGTGCACAAAAAGAAGCAAGATAAAGCAGGAGAAACAAGGAACCAGGATACAGACTGAAAACACATCCCTGAGGAAGATGTAGCAATGGAACTCCCTAATAAGGAATTAAAAAGAATTATATTTAGGTGTCATCAATGAATTGAGAGACAGATCAAGGAAAACACTGACAAAATTGAGGAAACACAGAGGAAACCCTATAATTTCAAAAGACAATACAAGAACAAAATGAAAAGTTGATTAAATAAATAAATACAAGTTTTAAAAGTAATGAAAAATTAGGATTCATACAAAATTTACACATAAAAATCCAGAAGATTAATACTAAATTTTCAGAAATAGATAAGACATTGAACAGGCAAAGGAGTAGAATTAAATCAATGGAAGACAGAATTAGTGAGATTGAAGGCAAATACCTCAATACTTGGTTGCAAAGGGATCAATGAGAAAAAAGATCAAAACAAAACAAAGAAAGCCCAAGGTTCATGTGGGATACCATCAAAAGGAATAACCCAAGTGTAATCAGAATTCCAGAACAGGAAGAGACAAATAAAACCACAGAGAAAATTGTCAGAGATTTGTTGGAAGAGAATTTTCCTGGTATGATGAAAGATGAGAATATATCCATTCAGGAAGTCCAACAAACCCCAAACAGGATAGATCTCAAAAAGAGAATCACCAAGATATATCATCATCAAACTCACCAAAACTAAAGACAAAGAAAGAGTCATGAGAGCAGCATGGGAAAAACAAAAAGTTACCTACAAGGGGCAACCAATAAGACTAAGCTCAGATTTCTCAGCAGAGAAGACAATGAGATGGTATATATAAAACCCTGAAAGAGAAAAATTTCCAACCAAATATTATGTACCCAGCAAAATTGTCCCATAAATATGATGGTGAAATTAGGACATCTCTAGATAAGCAGAAATTAAGGGAATTTGTTAAAACCAGACCAACCTTGCAAGAGATTCTAAATGGAGCCCTTTGGACAGAGAAGCAACAACAGCCAACAACAACTGAAAATTAACACACATGATGATATAACCCAGAAACCAACCCAGCTATGGAAGTATCCAAAGTAAATAAGCCTACAAGATTGTAAACAGGGAACGAGAGATATCAATTGACAAATGAAGACAACTACACACCAAAAAGGGAAAAAACTGTGTCATTACAGAACTTCTAGATGGTAGGGAAGTCAAGACAACTACAAGATAGAAAGGACTGTTCTAAACTTGGAAAGAAAACTATAAGTTGCCGAGGTCCAGCCTCAGCTGTGGGTCTCTGGAGGGAGAGGTGGTGTCGGCGAGATGATGGAGACACACTCACACAAGATGAAGATGTGCCCCACATAATGAGGTGG
>NW_006921731.1:5334513-5345052 GCF_000298275.1 Orycteropus afer afer
CCCCCCCCGGAGAAGGATACCAAAATCTACCATTAATTCTATAAGCTACATTAAAAGGAGGCTTAACTGTAGGAGGCAGCCACTTAGGCCAAGGCTTTTTCCTATCAGGAGTAATCCCTTTTCTATGTTGTGTTGCAGGGGTTGGTATTGTAGGAGTTGAGTAGCCATGAGATCTTTCCAATATGAATTCTCAATGTCTTTAGGATTCCCAGGGACCTTTCCAGCTCTGGCTCATCATGGGGATTTCTAGGAAAACCGGGGTTTTTGGAATTGGAAATCAGAGAGTCATCTGGAAAGCGGCCTGATTCATGGGAAACATGAAAATCAGTTTTGGACCCTCTGAGATGAACCAGAAGGAGCATGTTCACCATAAAGATTATTGTAACAATTAAGATAACGGACCAGAATACAATCAAAAGTAAAGGTGGAATTGGCTCCCGCCCAAGACTCTTGACAGCTGGAGCTTTGTCAAGCAGCAGTCATAGAGGTCTGGGCATCGCCAATAAATCACAGGGTAACCTCAAAGAAAATTGATAAACTTTCACATCAAAATGAAAAAAAAAAAAAAGAGGACCAGCACAAATATTTAGCAAATATTAAAACAATAGCAAGAAAGCGAGTAATAACATGATTCATAAACAAAATGAGCACAGCATAGAAAATTTTATGGAACAAAGAAATCGACACCACAAAAAAGCACATAACGAAAATGACAGCAAAAAGTTCATACTTGTCAATAATTACATATCTGGCAAGGGATAATCTCTAAGATATATAGAAAACTACAATGCCTGAACAGCAAAGGAATTAACAATGCAATTGAAAAATGGGCAGAAGACATGAATAGACACTTCACCAAAGAGGATATTCAGATGGCCAGCAAATACATGAAAAGATGCTCATGATCATTGGCCATCACAGAGATGCAAATCAATACAACAATGAGATACAATTTCACCCTAGCACTGATGGCAAGATTGAACAAGACAGAAAATAACAAATGCTGGTGGCAATGTGGAGAGATTGGGACTCTCATACACTGCTTCTGGGACTGCAAAGTGATATAACCACTGTGGAAAGCAGTATGGTGATTCCTTAGAAAGCTGGAATTGTAGATAACATTTGACCCAGCAATCATTTTACTAGGTATAGATCTTAGAGAGGTGAGAGCCAGGACAGGAACAGATACACGCACACCCATGTTCATCGCAACACTATTTACAATAGCAGAAAGATGGAAACAACCTATGTGCTTATCAATGGAAGAGTGGATGACTAAATTATGGTACATACACATAATGGAATACTATGCGGCACTAAAGAATAATGTGGAGTCACCAAAACACCACATATTATGGATGAACTTGAGGATATTGCTGTTGTTTGACTTATAGTAAAACTTTGCACAGCAGAACAAAACACTTCCCAGTCCTGCACCAGCTCCATGCATAGAGGACATTATGCTGAGTGAAATAAATCAATCACAGAAAGACAAATATAGACAAGTATATTATCCATTGTTGTGGAGGGTCAAGGAAAGGTTTATATATAGAGGGTAACTTTCTTTGTTTTTTTCAGGGGTGGGAGGGGAGTAGAGGGGAGGGAACACTGTGAAAAAAAAATGCATTGACCCATGTCACTTAATTTTGTGTATTTCACTGTACATAAATTATATTTCAATAAAATGGATTAAATAATAATAATAATAATGGTTGTAGCAGTGTATTGACAGAGAACTTCCAGAAATGCAAGCTGGATTCAGAAGAGGATGTGGAACAAGGGATATATATCATCGCTGATGTCAGATGGATCTTGGCTCAAAGCCAAAAATACCAGAAAGATGTTTACTTATGTTTCATTGACTATGCAAAAGCATTCGATTGTGTGGATCATAATAAATTATGGATAACATTGAGAAGAATGGGAATTCCCAAAGACTTAATTGTACACAAGAGGAAGCTGTACATACACCAGGAGGCTGTCATTTGAATAGAACAAGGGGATACTGCACGGTTTAAAATCAGGAAAGAAGTGTGTCAGGGTTGTATCCTTTCACCACACTTTTTCAATCTGTATGCTGAGCAAATAATCAAAGAAGCTGGATTATATGAGGAAGAACATGGCATCAGTATGGGAGGAAGACTCATTAGCAACCTGCAATACACAGATGACACAACTTTACTTGCTGAAAGTGAGGATGACTTGAAGCACTTACTGATAAAGTTTAAAGACTACAGTCTGCAGTATGGATTACACCTCAGTATAAAGAAAACAAAAATCCTCACAAGTGGACCAATAAGCAGCTTCACAATAAATGAAGAAAAGATTGAAGTTGTCAGGGACTTCATATACTTGATTTTACAATCAACACTAATGGAAGAAGTAGTCAGGACATCGGATGACATATCATATTGGGCAAATCTGTTGCAAAAGACCTCTTTCAGGTGATGAAGAGCAAAAATATCTCTTTGAAAACTAAAGTGCACCTAACCCAAGCCATGATATTTTCAATTGCCTCTTATGCATGTGAAAGCTGGACAATAAATAAGGAAGACTGAAGAAGAGTTGCTGTTTTTGAGTTGTGGTTTTGGAAAAGAATAGAGTACCATGGACAGCTAAATGAACTAACAAATCTATCTTGGAAGAAGTGCAGCTGAAATGCTCTTGGAAGTGAGAATGGCCAGACTTTGTCTCACTTTATCATGTTATCAAAAGGAAACCTTCCCTGGAGAAAGATATCATGCTTGGTAAAGTGGAAAGATGAACGAAAAAGGGGAAGGCCCTCAACAAGGTGCATGGATACATTGGCAGCAATGAGCTCCAGTATAGGAAGTATCTTGAGGTTGGCACAGGACTCCTCAGTGTTTTGTTCTGTTGTGCATAAAGTCACTATGAGTCAGAGATGACTTGATGACACCTAACAACAATAACAACATTTTTCAACAACATAAATTGTGACTATACATGTAGATCTCAAAACATGAAATACAAAGGAATCAAATAGACTACATCTGTGGGAAAAGATATGGAGAAACTCGATATCATTAGTCAGAACAAGGCCAGGACAATCGTAGAACAAATCACCAATTAAGAAAAAGAAAATTAAAACAAGTCCACAAGAGGCAAAATACAACCTTAAGTATTTAAAAACAAACAAACAAACACCTCACTGCCCTCAAGTTGGATTCAACTCATAGCGACCCCTCATTGGGTTTCTGAGGCGGTTATCACTATGGAAGTAGATTGCCCAACCTTCTTTCTGAGGAGTGGCTAGTAGGTTTGAACCACCAGCCTTCTGGTTAATGGTCAAATGCCTTAGGCCCTATGCCACCAGAGCATCTTAATTTACAGACCATCTCAAGAATAGATTTGATGCACTGAACACCATTGACTGAAAATCCAATGAGTGTGGGATGACATCAAAAATATTGTACATGAAGAAAACAAAAGATCATTAAAAATGCAAGAAAGAAAAGACTAAAATGGATGTCAGAACAGACTCAAAAACTTAATCTTCAACATTGAGTAGCTAACATAAATGGAAGAAGTGAAGATTTTGAAGGGTGGCTCAAGAAATAGAAGATTTCAAACAGAAGATTTCAAAGGGCAGTTCAAGAAGACAAAGTAAAATATAATAAAAAATGTGAAAACACCTGGAGTTAGAAAACCAAATTGAAGAATAACTCCAGCATTTGTTAAGCTGAAAGAACTGGGGGAAAAAAAAAAAAAAAAAATCAAGCCTCAAGTTGCAGGATTGAAGGATTTGACAGCAATATATTGAATGATGTAGGAAGCATCAAAAGAAGATGGGAAGAATACGTAGTTTCTTTACCAAAAAGAATTGTTTAACATTCAATCATTTCAGGAGGTAGCATATGATAAAGAACTGATGGTATTGAATAATGAATTCCACTTGCGTTGAAGGCATTGGGGATAAACAAGTCTGGGAATTGACAAACTACAAATTGAGATACTTCAACACATCAACGCAACACTAAAAGCAGTCACAATCTATGTCAAGACAGCTACCTGGCCATTTGATTAGAAAAGATCCATATCTGTGCCTATTCCTTAAAAAAAAAAAAAAAAAATCATCCAACAGAATGCAGAAATTATTGAAAAATATCATTAATATCACACACAAATAAAATTTTGCTGAAAATAATCCTAAATCATTTGCAGCTGTATATTGAATAGGAATGGCTAGAAATTCAAGCTGGATCCAGAAAAGGATGTGCAATGAGGGATGTCATTGCTGACGTCAGATGGATCTTACCTGAAAACAGAGAATCTCAGAAAGATGCGTTCTGTGTTTTATTGACTATGCAAATACATTTGACTGTGTGTATCATAGCAGATTATGGATAATATTGCAAAGAATGGAAATTGAAGAACACTTATTTGTGCACATGAGGAAACTGTACATAGACCAAGAGGCAGCTGTTCTAACAGAACAAGGGGATTCTGATTGGTTTAAAATCAGGAAAGGTTACATCAGGGCTGTATCTTTTACTGTAATTATTCAATCTGTATGCTTAGCAAGTAATCTGAAATATAATGAAATATAAGATTGTCCTGTATGAAGAAGGTGACATCAGGATTGCAGGAAGTCTCATTAACAATGTGTAACATGCACACATCAAGCTGAAAGTGAAGAGGACTTGAAGTACTTACTGATGACGATCAAAAACTAGAACCTTCATTATGGATTACACATCAACATAAAGAAAACAAAAATCCTCACTACCATACCAATAAGAAAGTTGCCAAGGATTTCATTTTATTTGGATCCACAATCAACACCCATGGAAACAAGGAAGTAAATGGCATATTGCACTAGACAAATCTGAAGCAAAACACCTCTTTAAGTGTTAAAGATCAAATATGTCACTTTGAAGACTAAAGTGTGCCTGACCCAAGCCATAGTATTTTCAGTTGCCTTATATGCATGATAAAGTTGGACAATGAATTGTTGTTGTTGTTATGTGCCGTAGAGTCAGACCTGACTCATAGCGACCCCTCCTTGGGTTTCCGAGGCAGTATCACTATGGAAGTAGATTGCCCCATCTTCCTTCCGAGGAGTGGCTGGTGGGTTTGAATCGCCAGCCTTCTGGTTAGCAGTCAAGTGCCTTAGCCACTATGCTACCAGAGCTACCGGACAATGAATAAGGAAGCCTAAAGAAGAATTGATACATCTGAATTACAGTGTTGGTGAAGAATATCGAATATACCATGGATGGCCAATAGAACGAAAAACTCTGCTTGGAATAAGTTCACCAGAATGCTTCTTAAAATCGAGGATGGTGAGATTTCATCTCTCATACTTTGTTCGTGTTATCAGACGGGGCTAGTTCCAGGAGAAGAATATCATGGTTGGTAAATAGAGAGTCAGCAAAAAAGAGGAAGACCCTTAAGAAGATGGATTGAGACAGTGGCTATAACAATTGGCTCAGGCATAGCAATGATGGTGAGGATGTTCCAGGACCTGGCAGTGTCTTGCTCTGTTGTACATTGGGTAGCTTTGAGAAGGAACCAACTCAAAGGCACCTAACAACAAGCAACAAAAAAGACACCCACTTATAGTACTTCTGTTATAGCAGCACTAGGTAACTAAACCACATTGCAATGTTTATATCGCTTTTCATGGTAGATAGGAAAGATTGTCTATAAGATTGTGAGTGCCTCTGCCATATCTAACCTCTCCCCAAGTGGTAGGTACCAATGTTTGAAGAGTCTGTTCTTTGAAACTTGAACGTAGAAAGATATTCTTGTTTACAAAAACTAGTAGAAATTTGAGGATGCTTGGTTCCCTTGGAACCTTTCATAAGGATGAAAATAAAAGATTTAAACCACCTAAAATGTCTTGATTTAAAAGTAGCCATTGCAATATTTTTGGGAAATCTGAGATTCTTCTAGCCAGGGTAAAGTTATCTTAAATTACTTTATTCATTATAAAAGGCTTAGGTCTGCCTGGTGGAACCCCTGATACTATGGCCCCTAACTGCCCTCAGGTCTGGAATTGAACCCAATCCTGTAGTTTCCAGCCAAACAAAAGACAGGCATATGAGCCGAACATTTACATTAGGTAGATACACTCCTTGGAGAGATTAATTATGGGAGAATAGAAGGGTTGGGTATGCACAGCTGGGCAGTGGGGGCAGGAGTGCATGGGAGGGAGGGACACATGGAAAAGGCAACAATGGGGAGGAAGTGAGAGGAAAGCTGGTGCATTGCAGGAGATTACAGTCAATGTCATGAGACAAAGTGTATGTGAACCGCTGTATGGAAGATGAATTTGCTCTGTAAACTTTCATCCAAACCATCATAAAATTAAAAAAAAAAAAAAAAAAGGCTTAAGTCTATGTGTTGAGGTGTCAGTTTAGGAGCCATGTAAATCAGGAAAATAGAATGCAGATTCAGCAGATGAAATAAGTATTCTCATGTTTTTCAAACATGCCAGTTTGAGAAGATTGAAAAATGAAATATTGTTTAAAATGTAAAGAGGCCTGTGTAGGAGCAAGATTCTTTAAAATGAAAATAAAGAAGACAGTGACCTCAGTTAAGTGCTTCAGATAATAATCCAAATACTATTTGAAAGAGAGAGAAAGAAGAAGGAGGGAGACAGAAGCTAGAATTTAAAATTTTACAATAGCTGATGCCCGTTGAAGGAGATGGGTATGAAGGCTCAGGTCAATGCTAATCTTTAGGTTCAGAAGCATTTGCATTTTTAAGTACATCAGAATCACTTACATTACTATGTTTCTCCAAGGAGCACTTCATGATGGTTAAAATAATGTATCATAGCATTAACTACATTAAGTGTATTTGCTCATTGTCTGAAATTACTGCATCCATCAAAATGATTGTAACTGGCTTGGTATGTAATTGAGAGAGAGATTTACTTCTAAAACTAGAACTGTGTAGACTGATTAAAAGGAAATAAAATGCCATTATCTGAAAAAAAAAAAAAAAAAAGAAAGCTCCTACAAAGATGAAGTTGTGTAAGGAGACTTGGGGGACCATCACAGAAAATTCTCTAGATTGACACATTGTAGAGTGTCCATTTATTTAATCAGCCTCACTACTTAGCAAGACTTCAATACTGGAGTATATGATCCTTTGTGATGCCCTCATCAAACTAATAATCTATTTATCCCTTGTTGTTGTTGTTGTCATGTGCCATTGAGTTGGCCCTGACTCATAGTGACCTCTCCTTGGGTTTCTGAGGCAGTATCACTACAGAAGTAGATTGCCCAACCTTCTTTCCGAGGAGTGGCTGGTGGGTTTGAACCACCAGCTTTCTGGTTAGCAGTCAAGTGTCTTAAGCACTATGCTATCAGAGCTCCTTTAGGTAAATAATATGATATAATTTAAAAAATAGAAAAATAGAATTAAAAGGGATCAAGTCTTGGATCTCCATCATCTTAGACCCAACTTGAGGAGGTAGGAGATAGACAGGTTCTCTTCTTATTCCTCTTGGGGCATCCAGAAATTACAAGGAAGATGGAAAAACTTCAGAGTTCATACTCAATTTACCAATATGTAAATTCTCTGAATCAAAGCTTATCCTTTCCATTTTGTTTTGGATAAACATTGTTGTCCAAGTAGACCCTTTGTCTTATTGATTAATCTGCAGTGTTGTGCAAAGAGACATTTATTATCTGGGTCTGAACTGTGATACATAGAAATGAGAAATTATTATGTGTCCACTTTACGTTACTTGTAGTAAAAATGATTAGAAAAAAAGATGGTTGAATAAATTATTTTATAACTGATTAAGTGTGATTATGACATACACAGAAGAAAAGATTTACATAGGATGATTCATTACCTTGTTAGGAAAATTGTTGCTGTTGTTGTTGTTGTTGTTTGTCACCGAGTCGGCCCATAGCGACCCTTCCTTGGGTTTCCGAGGCAGTATCACTATGGAAGTAGGAATGCCCAACCTTCCTTCTGAGGAATGGCTGGTGGGTTTGAACCGCCAGCCTTCTGGTTAGCAGTCAAGTGCCTTAGCCACTATGCTACCAGAGCTCCTATTAGGAAAATTAGTCTATAATAATAAATAACCTATGAAGAGCATTTTATAATTTATTTTCCTGGGCTTTACAATAAACTGCTAACATTTATTGAATGCATCCTTGCACCAGAATGTTTTTCTCACAGCAGAAAAACTTTTTGTATGCACTGTTTCTTGATTAAGTAGGTACTATCGCTATCCTCATTTTGCTAATGAAGAAACTAAGGTATAGATAAGGTTAAATAACTTGCCCAAAGTCACAAGTTAGTGTCATAACTTGAATACTGATACATTTGAGTCCCTGAATTATACATTTCATACTGACATGAAAGCCTGAAAGTAGAAGAGATATAGCCAGGATGGTCTGGACTCTATCCTTGTCATACAGATTTGCTGTTTGACCTTGGGAAATTCTCTCTTGTTGACCTGGGATTTCTCCTTTCAACTTGTGGGTTGGAAGAAAAGGTGGGTTAAATGTTCTCTGATGTTTATGACCTTTGCCATTTGTGATCTGACGTCTAAAGTTGGCTTCTGCTCAGGTTGAGTTCCTAGTTTGGGGACAGGTGATATTTTGTAAATGTAGGAGTTTAGAGGGTGAGGAAAAAATAAAGGATTTTGGAGGGGACAGGTTCCTCTGAGGAAATCCTAGATTGGTGTCCCTATCATCCTTAATGTCATAATTCCCAGTTCCAAACCCTTAGCACCAACATACATATATTCTGTGCTTCCTTCTGAATATCATTGGAGAGCATTTTACAAAATCATAAAATCAATGATAATGCAGATTTCAGAATAATTAGTCTTGGGAAAGCAACTTTAAAATCTGTAGGCTTAATATAGGTTTTGTTTTTTTCACTAGTACTTGAAATCTAGAAGGAGTATTTGCATGTCTGTTTTTTCCTTCCTAGTCTTGTAGAGGCAGAAGGAAGGTTGGGCAATCCACTTCCATAGTGATTCTGCCTCGGAAACCCAAGTAGGAGTCGCTATGAGTTGGATCTGACTTGATGGCAGTGACTTTGGTTTTTTAGTCTTGTAGAGCATTGGACTTGTTCACATAGATCTGAATTTTTGCTTTCTGGCTCTGTTACTTACCTCTGTTATTTACCAGCAGGGCTGACTTTGGTCATTTGGTGTAACTATGCTGACGTTTATGGGTTTACCAGGAGGATAAAAGGAAATACCTTGCAAAACAGTGTTCTCTAAAGGCACTTGCTGCATTCTAGTATTTTACCAGACATATGGACCTGTACATTGGCTAAATTCAACATCCCTTCCAAAGGTGGACACACCTAAATATAAATGAAGAGAAGGAAGAATGGTGGCTGATGGTACAGGAATAAATAAATGGGGTATGCAACAAGAGAAATCCATTATCATATTGCTACCTAAGATATGCTCAGAGCAAGATATGATGTTGTCTCTTAACTCAATAACACCAGATGCCTGAATGGGTAAAGCTAACACCACTTCTACTTTTGGAAACAGAGAAGGTCAAATGAAAGCCTAACAAGTGACATTGTCTTGGGAGATGTTTTGGTCATAAGATATGATGATGGATTTGATTCATTGTTAATACTGAGTAGACCTCTAGTAATGTGTCAGTATATTGTGACTCTTATTTTTCAGGTTACATCTATTATAATGCAAAATGGTACAACACTTGCATTGTTGGTAAGATTGTAATGTTGATATTGATGGTCAAATATTTTGGAAAAGTGAGTTAAAAGCCTCATATCACTATCTTACACTGACTCTTGCCATAAAAAGCCTTGGACAAAGGTCAGTTTCAGATCAGTACAGAGGAAGTTCCTCATCTGTATAGTAGTGATAATAATGGCTACCTCCTAGAGATGAGGTGAGAATGACTTACATATGTAAAACAACATGTGTTTTCAATATTGCTCTCAATATTATCGGGAGCTCTGGTAGCATAGTGCCTAAGGCACTTGACTGATAATCGGAAGTTTAGCTATTCAAACCCACCAGCCACTCCTCAGAAGGAAGATGGGGCAATCTACTTCCATAGTGATACTGCCTCAGAAACCCAAGGAGGGGTTGCTATGAGTTGGGTCTGGCTTGATGGCTCATAACAACAACAACTTAATATTATCATTGACTAAAATCTGGTTTGGCCCTTTTCAGAAACCCCTTTATTGTCCCTTTCTCCTTGCTTAGGGACCCTGAGTAGTTGGCTTTCAGCTACTAACTGAAAATTTGGCAGCTTGAATCCACCCAGTACCATTGCAGAAGAAAGGCCTGACAATCTGCTTCTGTAACATTACAGCCTAGAAACCTCTTTGGAATATGGTTCTACTCTGTAGCATATTGAGTCACAGTGAGTTGTAATTGGCTCACTGGCAATGTATTACTCTTTTTTTTGTTTTGTTTTCCTTTCTTCCTCTAAGCCTAGCAGTGAGTAGTGTATAAGTAAATGTTGGGCAGCATGGTGGAGAAGTAAGTTTCCTGAGCTTTTTGTTCCCTGTTTTATTTTCAGAGCTTTTCCCACATATGTCCTCATGAGC
>NW_006921731.1:5345468-5346809 GCF_000298275.1 Orycteropus afer afer
TTGAACCGCCAGCCGTCTGGTTAGCAGGTAAGTGTCTTAGCCACTATGCTACCAGAGCTCCCAAGGAGAGCCTCAGTACAGGACACAAATCTCTGTGGCTCTCCAAGAGCCCATGCTTCCTTATGGTGTAACTTTTTCCCATGGTAGATAAGAGAAAATTGGAGCCCCCTAGCTGAGGAAGGATGAATGCTTCAGAGTGGAGCAGTGTGGAGTAGTTAAGTGTCTGTACTCTGAAGTCCTCTGAAGGATTCTGGATTCAAGCCCTGACTCTAAAGCTGACTAGTTCTATAACATTGGTCACCTTTTTAAACTTCCTTGTGTCTCAGTTCTCTTACCTATACAACGGACATACTAGTAGCTACCTCTTAGGGTTATGACAACACATGTTAGACAATATATGCTCTCATTGTCATTCTTAATATTTGTATAGCATAATAAAGGTGCCTATTTCCTTATTATTCTTAATACTATATAGTAAAGGTAACATTATCATAAAGAATCAGGGAATGGTGGTAACAAAGTTAAATAAGTTTTATTTAAATCAGGATTCCTCCAAGGGTTTGGTGAAAAAAAAAAAAAAAAAAGATGATTTGGGGTGATATAAGAACAGAACTGATTTTACTTTTTTAAATAATTTTGAATTTATTTCATAAGCTCTTAATAAGTACTATTTTTAGTAGACTTTAGTTTTACAACAGTTTTAGGTTTACAGAAAAATTGTGCAGAAAATACAGAGTTTCCATACACCCCTTCTCCCCTCTGATGTCTATTTTTTTACAATTGATAAACCAATATTGATACAGTATTATTAACAAAGTCCATAGTTTTCATTAGGGTTCATCTTTTGTGTTGCATAGTCATATGGGTTTTGAGAAATAATAAACAGCGTCATGTGTCCACTATTACAGTATCATGCAGAATAGTTTGATTGCCCTCAAAGTGTCCTTTGTTCCACCCTCCCTCAACCCTCTGAATCCTTGACAATCACCAATCTTTTTAGTGTCTCTATCGTTTTGTCTTTTCTAAAACAACACAAAGTAGCTCTGGTGGTATAGCAGTTAAAACATTTGGTTGCTAACCAAAAAGTCAGTGCTTTGAACCCACCAGATCTGCTTCTGTAAAGATTTACAGCCTAGGAAACCCCAAGGGGTGCTGCTATGAGTTGGAGTCGACTTCTTGGCAGTGAGTTTAATTATTATTTTTTTAAAATAGAATATTACATAGTTGGAATCAAACTGTATATAACTTTTTCCAAAATGGCTCCTCTCACTTAGCAATATGCATTGATGGTTTCTCCAGGTCTTTTATAGCGTAATAGCTCTCTCTTTTTTTTTTTTTTTT
>NW_006921731.1:5347664-5348930 GCF_000298275.1 Orycteropus afer afer
GTGTTCTGGGTTTGGTACTATGTACTGGAGGAACAGCTAGCTGCTAAGAAACATCTTTGGTTGTTGCTTTGACATGAGTATGAGAATATGAAGTTGTGAAAAGAGTTGGTTCTATTGCCAATTCTTCCCCTTTCTAAGAGTCTGACTTTAGGTGAGTTATTTATACTTCTCAGACTTTAATGCTTCATTAATTAGGGAAGTAAAGCTGGTGCATAGTCCAGAAGTTATCAACTGCCTTAACTTGGGTCCAGTTTGTGTAGAAAGTGGTTTTTGCTTTGTTTGTTTTGTTTTAATATGATCCGAGCAATATGCTGAATAGGAGAAAATGCCTTCTACAAGGACTAAGCTCTGACTTCTGGATATTTGATACTTGGAAAAACCCCTTGACCTTAGACCTGTAATCTTACACACCAAAAAATACATTGGAGCCCATAAGTAGTGTAACACCTTTTAGATGCTGGTCCCTCATAGTGTATGCTGTTCCCCATTGTCTTACATTCAACTGACTTTATTTACTTATAGTCCCTGCCCGGCCTCAAAAGCATGTGAGTTTGTGACTTCCTGGAACTCTCTTTTAGTTACTCAAATGTCTTCATTTCCATCTTCTTGGCTGCTTTCAGAATAGACTGATTTTGCTATGTAAGTAGTTTCTTGACAAATACAAGGCTTGTAAGAACTTTTCCTAAAGGTTGGTGGTTGGAACCCACCAGCAGTACTGTAGAAGAAAGGCCTGGCAATCTGCTTCTATAAAGACTACAGGCAAGGTAACCCTATGGAGAAGCTCTAACTCTGGAACACATGGGGTTGCCATGAGTCAGAACCCACTCAAGAGCAAAGGGTTTGGTTTCTTGTTTTTTCAGTAACTTTTCAGAATTTTTCATACATACAATATTGATCTTTATAATTATGATTGTGAACTTTAAGATAACTTCACTTAAGTTTTAAATCTGGGAGAGGTTCCAGCAAGATGGCAGACTAGGCAGAAAGACTGCACAGACCCTCTTCAAGAAAGAAAAGTGAAACCAGTTAAGACAGATACAGAAGATAATCCTGGATCCCTGAGCCTTGAAGGGAAGGATATAGAAGTGGACTAAACCCCAACTAGCGGAAGAATTTGTGTGAAAATACCAAAAAAGGAGACATACGGAGCTGTGGTCTGGCAGCAATCCTGAGTGATCCTGATGGCACAGACAGCTTGGAGATTCCCAAGTGCTGGTAGGACTTAAGAATTAACCTAAAATTCAGCCCTGCTAGCCAGGGACTGCA
>NW_006921731.1:5353405-5354575 GCF_000298275.1 Orycteropus afer afer
GCAGGACCAGGTTTGCTTGTCTGATAGAACCTGGTGGAACCACTGAGACTATGGCCCCTAGCTGCCCTTCAGGTTTGGAATTGAACCCACACCTGTGGTTTCCAGCCAAACAGAAGACAGGCATATGAGTTGAACATTTACCTGAAGTAGATACACTCCTTGGAGAGAACAATCATTGAGAAAGAAGGGTTGCCTATGCACAGGGAGACAGCTCAAGGGGCAGGAGTCCATAGAGGGATGGACATTGGGAAGAGGTACCTATGAGGAGGAAGTGGGAGAGGAGATGTTGCATTGTGGTAAACTGTGGTCAATGTCATGAGACAAAGTATATGTAAACTGCTGTATGGAAAGTGAATTTGCTCTGTACATTCTCACCCAAATCACAATAAAAAAAAATTAAATCTGGAATGAATTCCCAAATCATAGAATTAATTTTCTATTTTAAAATGATTGATTTTGAGGTAACTTTGAAATAAAAGATTCTTTTATTTCATTAAATTATTAAGGGAATCAAAAATAAAGACATATGAGGGACAAAACATGCCCTGGGGTTCCCTATTGTTTATTAGTGTGCTGTCTACCTCTTCTCCATCTTTAGGGAGTCCATGGAAATGTGGTTTTTGGGAAAATCTAACAAATAAAGAAATCATAAAGAAGAAAACCTAACAGATGAAAAAATTGAATCGATAAACTGAGAACTGCTAATTTAATAGCATGTTTTGAGAGTTTATTACTTTTTAATTATAATATGAAATAGATATTGGATCCACCACATTCCTCAACTCTAATTTCAAGATTTTGAAGTCTGGACAGTATTCATTCTTTATAAAGATTTCTTTCAGAAATTATTTAAATGTTTTAGGATTTAGAAGGAGAAAGTTTACTATCTACTAAACTATCTTACATGATACAAATTTTTCTCATTTTCTTAAGTGATATTAGTAATCCAAAATAGTCTATATAGTTTGATAAAGGAACATAATTATTTTGGGTATCATATAGGACCTAATGTAATCCCTGGCTCTAATACTTGTCAGGGTTCCACAGACAGTAATTTCTTGAGGCACACTGAACTTCAGTTTCCTCCTTTGTAGAACAGGAATAATAATGAAGCCTACATCCAAAGAGAGGTTGTGAAGACTATATAAACAATTTTCCTAAATCACTTAC
>NW_006921731.1:5357515-5358260 GCF_000298275.1 Orycteropus afer afer
ATAAAGTCCAGTTTCTCAGATTATTTGCCCAGCATATAGATTAAATAAGTATGGTGAAAGGACACAACCATGACTCTCTCCCTTCTTGATTTTAAACCATACAGTGTCCCCTTGTTCTTTTTGAACAACAGCCTCCTGGTCTACGTACAGGATCCTCATGAGTACAATTAAGTGTTCTGGAGTTCACATTCTTCTCAATGTTATCCACAATGTGTAATAATCCATACAATCAAGTGCTTTTGCATATTCAATAAAACACAAATAAACATCTTTTTGTATTCTTTCCTTTGAACCAAGATCCATCTGACATCAGCAATGATATATCCTTTGTTCCATGTCCTCTTCTGAATCTAGCTTGTACCTCTGGAAGTTCTCTTGTCAATATACTGCTGCAAATGTTTTTGAATTATCTTCAGTGAGATTTTACTTGTGTGCGATATTAATGATATTGTTTGATAATTTCCACATTCTGTGGATTGCCTTTCTTTGGAATGGGTACAAATATGGATCTCTGCCAGTCAGTTGGCCAGGTTGTTGTTGTTGTTAGGTTCTGTCAAGTCATTTCTGACTCATAGCAACCCCATGTGAAGCAGAATGAAACACTGCCTGATCCCATGCCAGCTCCATCGTCCCTGTTATACTTGAGCCCATCATCACAGCCACTGCGTCAATCCATCTCATTGAAGGCCTTCCCTCTTTCGTTGACCCTGCACCCTACCAAGCATGACATCCTTCTCCAGGGAAT
>NW_006921731.1:5359640-5360867 GCF_000298275.1 Orycteropus afer afer
TTTTTTTTTTTTACATATTTATTTACTTCCAAGATAATAGTTTGTGTCTAGTAGAATAGAGATTTTTTGTCGTTAAAAATTATGAGTAATGTTGAGCATTTTTTTCCATTGATGAGCCATTTGAATTTCTTTTTCTTTGAACTTCCTGTTTGTATCCTTTGCTCATTTTCCATTGGACTGTTCTTCCAAGTTTATTTGTATACACACCTGTCTTAGCCTGGGAGCTCAGTGCAGACAAAGACTGATCTAATTTCTTTCTCTATCCCCAGTCCATCACAGTGTTTGGCTTTTAACTCATGAAATATTTGTTAATATCGAATTGAATGAACTTAATTCATTCTCATAACCCTTTGGAGACTAACATTACTACTTGTATCTTACAGGTGAGGAGTTTGGGAAATAGACTGAGTAATTCGCAGTCACAGTACATTAAGAATCAAAATTGGAACTGTGATCCAGGCCTTCTATTTCTGAACCAGAGATATACTGAAATAGTCCTTCATCTCCGCTAGAGATGTTTGCCTTGGCCTCACCTTCCTCAGGATACCAACTATTTATTTAAAGGTAGCAAACATCACCGTCCACTAAGCGCAGGCGCCTCTTCCTCTTCCGGCTGTAGAAAGAAAAAAAAAAAAATGCCTTCACATTTCCTTCCGCGTTACCCTTGTTTGGTCCCTGCGACTTGCCATCTCTGTGGCGGAAGCATTTGCTAGCTGAGGTGATGGCGACTGGGATGCCGGATTCGCAAGCGTGATTGGGTCAGTCTGTGAAAGGGCTTCTCCCTGAGAAGGTGAACACTTGTGGGACTGACATTATTGCACTCACCAAGCAGGTGCTGAAGGGCTCCCGGAGCTCCGAGGTGAGGTGGAAATGGGTTCTCCGTGAATAAGAACTTTCCTGTTTTCATCACTGAGAGCCAAGGTGTGGCGTTGCATCCTCCTGCCATCTTCTCTTGATGTTTCCTGCATCATTCAATATTTTGCCCATAATCTCTCAATATTGCAACTAGAGGCTTAAATTTTTTTTCCTCAATTCTTTCAGCTTGAGAAATGCTGAGCGTATTCTTCCCGTTTGGTTCTGAAACTCCAGCTCTTTGCACATTTCATTATAGTAATTGGTTTTGTCTGCTTGAGCTGCTCTTTGAAATCTTCTGTTCAGCTCTTTTATCTTGTCATTTCTTCTATTTGTTTTAGCTACTCTCTGCTCAAGGGCAAGTTTCAGAGTCTT
>NW_006921731.1:5361252-5367156 GCF_000298275.1 Orycteropus afer afer
TGTTTCTGTCACCAAGGCCACATTTTCTAACTACCAGTGATTCTTCTTTGTTTCCAACTTTTGCATTCCAGTCACCAGTGACAATTAACACATCTTGATTGCATGTTTGGTCAATTTCAGACTGCAGAATTTGATAAAAATCTTCAATTTCCTCATCTTTGGCTTTGGTGGTTGGTGCATAAATTTGAATAATAGTCATTTAAACTGGTCTTCCTTGTAGGTGTATGGATATTATCCTATCACTGACAGCATTGTACTTCAGGATAGATCTTCAAACACCCTTTGTGATGATGAATACCACACCATTCTTCTTCAAATTTTCATTCCCAACATAGTAGATCATATGGTATTGGATTCAAAATGGCCTAAACTGGTCCATTTCAGCTCACTAATGACGAGGATATCAATCTTTATGCTTTCTATTTCATTTTTGACAACTTCCAATTTTCCTACATTCATACTTCATACATTCCATGTTCCTATTATTAATGGATGTTTACAGCTGTTTCTCCTCAATTTGAATCATGCCACATCAGCAATTGGTGGTCTCAATAGCTTTACTTTATCTATAACAGTAAGGTTGGTCCTATTCTGATCATGCAGCTTTTTCCTAGTTGTAGTTTGAAAGCCTTCTCACCTAAGGGGCTTATCATCCTGCACTGTATCGGATAATGTCTCCAAGCTATTCATAAAGTTGCATGGTAATATATCAGACAATGTGTCTCTGCTATTCATAAGGTTTTTCCTGGCCAGTTGTTTGAGAAATGGATGGCCTCTTCTTTCTTCCTAGTGATTAGATTAGAAAGTGTGTCTCAGTCTGTAAGCTGCATTGAACTTGTGCACCATGTGAAACCCTATCAGCAATTGAAACACTGGTGGCACAGCCTCAAGCCTCTCAGCAAAGCACAAGCCACAAGAGTATGACAAACTGACAGACAAGTTTGTCTTGCTTATCTGTTCAGAACCTCTCCACCTTCCCCTTACTTGGATCCCTGGTGTTGCTCTGCTCTGTCTCCCCCCTAGCTTCTCTTTCCCCCACTTTCCTGCCTGTTTGGGGTGGGATCTGGGTCCCTCCCCTTACCTGGATCCCTATCTGCTGCTCCCCTCTGGTTTCACTTTCCCCTACTTTCCTGCTTGGTGGGGGTGGGGTGGATCCTGGGCTGCTGCCCTTCATAGCATCTGGCATAAAATAAACATCATAAATTTGGGGATCATGTGTGTGTGTGTGCATGTGTGATGGAAAAAAAGAAAAAAGGACTTATATGCTTTCAATTCTGACAACTTTTAAGAATTTTAAGAATTCACCTTATCTAAAATAGCTTTTTTATCTGTTGTTACTTTTATGAACAAATGATATCCATTCAAAACAGATTACTGCATCATCAAGATTTAAGAGCAGATGTATATTACATTTAGCTTCACATTTAAACTAAATTTTTATCATTTAATATCTCATATATTTTCCAACTGAAATATTTTTCAGGTGTGCACTGTCCATATTCAGTTAGTTTCTGTTAACAATATTGTTGTTTGTATTGCTGTGTCTTATCAAGTCCATGCCAACTCATATGACCTTATGTAACAGAGTAGAACTTTCCTGTAGGGCTATATTTACAGGAGCAGATTCCCGAGATTTTCTCCTAAGAAGTTACTGGTGTGTTTGAACCACTGACCTTTCACTTACCAGCTGAACACATAATCATTGAGCCACCAGGACTCCTCTGTAAACAAGGTTAGAAGGTGTTAACCAACCTGATCCTACACTGGGCTCATAAAGTTGGAGTGGAATGGTCAGGAATGGAAAAGACTTGGAGAGTACTTGTTTTTTTGGGCCTGCTGGGGAGGATGCCTCGTGTAACTTGGAGTCCTTGGACAGTTTTTCAATACTGTATAAGCAAAAGAGCTGCTTGGCTGGGTCTTTCACTTTCCATCTTTTTGTTTGGGGTCAGATGAGTGGGGGTAATTCGAGTTTTCTGATTTGATAGAAGAATTGAGCAGTTGGTAAATCAGTGTGCTTTGGGTGTGGAATTGTTGACAATATAAACCTAAAGAGTTGGGACTCCTTTCAAAAATGAAAATCAAGCATTTTTCTCCCTTTGCGATTTACTGCAGAACACTTAGGAGTAAAGGATGCAGAGAGAGGAAACCTCACACCAAAGCTTATAAAATTCACTCATGTGCAAATCAACACTTTTAACTTCAGCCTTTTCCATTCTTGCTTGATATCTGACTCAACTTGATCCCTAACTCACTTAAAGGGGAAAAAAATAAAGTCTATAATGAAACATTTATAAAGGTAAAGGGAATCATTCGCTCTTGGTTTGGACTCAAAAAAGGACACACATTTCAATATACATTACCTCAACATGAAGAAAACATGAGTCAGACAACCATATGATCTAGTATGCCAGGAATAACAAATTGAAGAGGAATGTTGTGGCATTCATCATCACACAGAATGTATCAAGATCTATCCTGAAGTACAATGCTGTCAGTGATAGGATAATATCCATACCCCTACAAGGAAGACCAGTTAATACTACTGTTATTGAAATTTATACACCTATCACCAAAGCCAAAGATGAGGAAATTGAAGAATTTGTCAACTTCTGCAGTCTGAAATTGACGAAATATGCAATCAAGATGTGTTGATTATCACTGGTGATTGGAATGCAAAAGTTGGAAACAGAAGACTCACTGGTAGTTGGAAAGTATGGGCTTGGTGATAGAAATAATGCTGGAGATCGCATGCTAGAATTTTTCAAGCCAACAATTAATTAATTGTAGATACCTTTCTTCAACATCACAAATGGCGGCTATACAAGTGGACTTCACCAGATGGAGTACACAGGAATCATCTGTGAAAATAGGTGATGGAGAAGCTCAATATCTTTATCCAAAACAAGACCAGGAGCTGACTGTGGAACAGACCATCAACTGCTTGTATTCAAGTTCAAGTTGAAGCTGAAGACAATTAAAACAAGTCCACTAGAGCCAAACATGACCTTGATTATATCCTCCCTGAATTTAGAGACCATCTAAAGAATAGATTTGATGCATTGAACACAAATTTCTGAAAACCAGAATTGTGGGATAACATCAAGAACATTATCCATGAAGAAAGCAAAAGGTAATTAAAAACACAGGCAAGGAAGAAAAGACAAAAATGGATCTCAGAAGAGACTCTGAAACTTGACCTTGAATAGATAGATAGTAGCTCAAGCAATGGAAGAAATGACAAGACAAAAGAGCTGAACAGAAGATTTCAAAGTGCAGTTCAAGAAGACAAAGTCTGTTATTACAATGAAATGTGCAAAGATCTGAATATAGATAACCAAAAGGGAAGAACACGCCTGGCATTTCTCAACTAGAAAGAACTGAAGAAAAAATTCAAGCCTCGAGTTGCAATATTGAAAGATTCTATGGGCAAAATATTGAATGATACAGGAAACATCAAAAGAAAACGGAAGGAATACACAGAGTTACTGTACCAAAAAGAATTGGTCTATGTATATCCATTTCAGGAGGTCGTATGTGATCAAGATCCAATGAAATGGAAGGAAGAAGTTGAAGCTGCACTGAGGGAAATGGTGAAAAATAAGGCTCCAGGAATTGAAGGAATACACACTGAAATGCTTCAACAAACAGATGCCGTGCTAGAGGCTGTCACTCATCTATGCCAAGAAATTTGAAAGACAGCTACCTGGCCAACTGACTAGAAGAGATCCATATTTGTACCCATTCCAAAGAAAGATGATCCCACAAAATGTGGAAATTATCAAACAATATCATTAATATTGCATGTAAGCAAAATCTTACTGAAGATAATTCAAAACCGGTTGTAGCAGTGTATTGACAGAGAACTTCCAGAGGTACAAGCCAGACTCAGAAGAAGACATAGAACAAGGGATATCATTGTTGATGTCAGATGGATCTTGATTCAAAGGAAAGAATATGAGAAAGATGTTCACTTGTGTTTTATTGACTATGTAAAATCATTCAATTGTGTGGATCACATTGAGAAGAATGTGAATTCCAGAACACTTAATTGTACTCATGAGGAACCTGTACATAAACCCAGGAGGCTGTTTGAACAGAACAAGGGGATACTGCATGGTTTAAAATCAAGAAGGGAGTGAGTATATCAGGTTGTAACCTTTCACCATACTTATTCAATCTACATGCTAAGCAAATAACCTGAGAAATTGGACTATATGAAGAGAAACACGGCATCAGGATTGAAGGAAGACTCATTAACCACCTGCAATATGCAGATGACACAATTTTGCTCACTGAAAGTGAGGATTACTTGAAGCACTTACCAATAAGTATTAAAGACTACAGTCTACAGTATGGATTACACCTGAAAATAAATAAAAATCTTCACAACTGGACCAATAAGTAGTATCAAAATAAATGGAGAAAAGATTCAAAGTGGTCAAAGATTTCATTTTACTTGTTTCCACAATCAACACATGGAAGCAGCGGTCAAGTCATCAGACAACATGCTGCACTGGGAAAATTTGCTGCAAAAGATCTCTTTCAAGTGCTGAAGAGGAAAGAAATCTCCTTGAAGACTTAAGATGTGCCTACCTCAAGCCATACTGTTTTCAATTGACTCATATGCATGAGAGGGGTGGGCAATGAATAAAGAAGACTGAAGAAGAGTTGAGGCTTTTAATTTGTGGTCTTGACGAATACTGGAAGTATCATGGACTTCCAAAAGAACTAACAAATCTGTCCTGGAAGAAGTGCAGGTGAAATGCTCCTTGGAAGCAATAATGGCCAGACTTTGTCTTACCTACTTTGGTCATGTTGTCAGAAGGGACCATTCCCTGGAGAAAGATATCATGCTTGGTAAAGTGGAGGTTCCATGAGAAAGGGGAAGGCCTTCATCAACATGGGTTGACACAGTGGCTGCAGTGAAGGACTCTGGTATAGCAAGGATTGTGAGGCTGGCGCAGGACTGGGCAGTGTTTCGTTCTGTTGTTCATAGTGTTGCTATGAGTCAGAGATGACTTGACAGCACCTAACAACAACAACAACACTTATTCATTGCAAATACTTTTTTTCAACAACATAAACAGCAGCTGGACATATGGATTTCATCATATGGAATCCATAGGAATCAAATTCACAACTCTATGGAAAGAGGTGATGGAGAAGTTCAGGATCTTCAGCCAAAAACAAGGCCAGGAGCTGACTGTAGAAAACACTATCAACTGCTTGTATGCAAGTTCAAGTTGAAGCTGAAGACATTTCAAACAAGTCCACAAGAACCAAAGTATGATCTTGATTATATCTCATTTGAATTTAGAGAGCATCTGAAGAACAGATTTGACCCATTGAACACCAGTGACTAAAAACCAGAGGCATTGTGGAATAATATCAAGAACATCATACATGAAGAAAGCAAAAGGTCAGTAAAAAGACAGGAAAAGCAGAAAAGACCAAAATAGATGTCAGAAGAGACTATGAAATTTGCTCTTGAATGGAAAGTAGCTAGAGCCAATGGAAGAAATGACAAGATAAAAGAGCTGAACAAAAGATTTCAAAGAGTAGCTTAAGAAGACAAAGTAAAGCATTATAATGAAATGTGCAAAAAACCTGGAGTTAGAAAAACAAAAGGGAAGCTTGACATTTCTCAAGCTGAAAGAACTGAAGAAAAAGTTCAGTCCTCCAGTTGCAATATTGAAAGATTCTATGGGCAGAAATATTGTACAAACCATACAATGGAAATGCTAGGAAGAGAAACTCATAAATGCTATATGTGATAGTTGAAGATGTGTCAACTTGGCTGGACTTCACTTGTGAGTGGTGGTTCCCATGATGGATCACATGACTGCGTCCTAAGCGGCCGGTCAGTCTAGGGGGAGTTTCCCCAGGGGTGTGGCCTACCTGTAA
>NW_006921731.1:5367431-5390785 GCF_000298275.1 Orycteropus afer afer
ATATATATATATATATATATACTTTGCTGGTTTTTGTGTTTCCCTAGGGAACCCAATCCAACACACTATACAATACTACAGAAAGTTCAAGCAAGATTAGCATGAGAAATAGTCAGTTGATATCAAAGGCATTAGCAAGATAAGTTTCAGTGATGTTTAGGATGCAAACAACAGATTAATAATGGGTTGAAAGGGAGTAATAGCGAGATGAGGAAGTAGAGACAAAGAATAATGACAATGATTTCAATATTTTGGCTATGAAAAATAGTGAAAAAATGATATTCCTTGGAGAAGCATATCATGCTTGGTAAAGTGGAGAGTCAGTGACAAAGGGGAAGGCCCTCAACTAGATGGACTGACACAGCGGCTGCAAGGATGGGCTGAGGTATAGCAAGGATTGTAAGGCTGGCGCAAGAGCAGGCAGTGTTTTATTATGTAGGGTCTCTATGAGTCAGAGTAGATTCAACAGCACCTAAAAACAACAACTACTACTTTAGCAAGCATGATATCCTGCTCCACAGACTGGTCCCTTCTGACAACATGACCAAAGTAGGTGAGATGAATTTTGGGCATTCTTGTTTCTAAGGCTGGCGGTTCAAAACCACCAGCCCCTCCTCAGAAGGAAGGTTGGACAATCTACTCCTGTAGTGATACTGCCTTGGAAACCCAAGGAGGGGTCGCTATGAGTCAGGTCCGACTTGACGGCAAATAACAACAACAACAACAACAAAGAGCATTCTGAGTGCATTGTCTTCCCACACAGATTTGTTAGCTCTTTGTTAGTCCTTGGTATTTTCAGTATTCTTTGCCAACATCACAATTCAAAGACATCAACTCTTCTTCTGTCTTCTTTATTTATTGTCCAGATTTCACATGCATATGAGGTGAATGAAAATACCATAGCTTGGGCAAACACATCTTAGTCTTTAAAGTGACATCTTTGCTTCTTAGCACTTTAAAGAGGTTTTTAGCAGAAGACTTGCCCAGTGCAATACGATGTCTGATTTCTTAACTGTTGCTTCGTTGGGTGTTGATTGTGGCTCTAAATAAAATGGAATCCCTGACAACTTCAGTCTTTTCTCCATTTATTGTGATTGTGCTTATTGGTCCAGTTGTGAGGATTTTTGTTTTCATTGTATTGGGTGTAGTGCATACTGAAGACTGTAATCTTTGATCTTCATAGTAAGTATTGTAAGTCATCTTCATTTTCAGCAAGCAAGATTGTATCATCTGCATATCACAGGTTGTTAATGAGTCTTCCTCCAAACCTGGTGCTTCATTCTTTGCTCAGCATACAGATTGAGTAAGTATGATCAAATTCTGACATACATCCTTCCTGATGTAAAAACATGCAGTATCTCCTTGTTCTGTCTGAACAACACCCTCTTGGTGAATATACAGGTTCCTCATGAGCACAATTAAGTGTTCTGGAATTCCCGTTCTTTGCAATCTTATCTGTAATTTGTTATGATACACACAGTTGAGTGCCTTTGCATAGTTTATAAAACACAGTTAAACATCTTTCTGGTATTCTTTGCTTTTAGCCAAATGTGTGACACCAGCAATGATATTGCTCATTCTGTCTGCCTCCAGCTTGAATTTCTGGAAGTTCTCGATCACTGTACTGCTGCAGCAGTTTTAGAATTATCTTCAGTGCAGTTTAACTTGTGTATGATGATTGACACAGAAGCCTCAATAATGAGCTCAGACATATCAAACCATGGAAATGATGCATGACTAGGCACTATTTCATTCATACACAGGGTCACTATAAGTTAGAGCTGACTCAGTGGTAACTGAGAGCAATATTATTGGCACCATATGGCTGACTATTTTTTTGCCTTTAATAAAATAATTCAGCCATTCAATATTATTGTGTTTTCTGATAAGTTAGTTCTTATTTCTCCTACTTTCAATTTGTACTTTATTATGGCATTTTAGTATGAAGAATTTTAAGCATACAGTACAACTGAAATAATTTTACACAGAATACCCATGTATTCTCTACCTAGATCATACCATTAACATTTTATTGTACTTGTTTTATCAACTGTTTGAGATTACTCTTTGATAGCTTAGTTGCTATTAGTTGTACTAGTACTTAAATATTTTTATTAATAGTAAAAAATACACATACACCCTTAAAAGCCTACTCAAAAGAGATGGTTGAGCTCTAATGTGCCTTGTTCTTTGAATTTAGAATAGGCAACTTACAAGGCCTATGAATTATTCTTTTCTGGACAGTGACCTCACAAAGCATTCATTCTCTCAATGTTTGGCCTTCTAAGCTAGCATTGTGTTTACCAACATAGAGGGGCTTCTTAAATGTTCTTTCTGAAGGTAAATGTGTTTGTTAAATGTAATTAGATTTTTGCCAATTCTAGAGATACGATGATCAATAAAGTTTGATATATTTGCCAGAAATTCATATACTTTCAAGTAAACTCACTGATGGTAAGTATCAGCTTTTTTTGTTTGTTTTTTTTGCTTTCTTATAAGTGCCCCTTTTCTAATAAGTTTAAGCTGATTTTGTTCATTCAATCTCTTTGAAAACATCACCACTGGTATTTATTTAATGAAAAAATAAATTTTAAATCCCTCATTGTTAGGTGTTTATCCCAAGAACCAGGAATCCATCAATCTGTAAAACATCTAGTAGAAGACTCTCTAGCTCTCTCTCTCTCTCTCTCTTTCACAAGCACGAAAACATGCAAAATTTAAAACGTAGGAATAATGAAGAAAAACAATTAATGTGTTTAATGCTATTAAAAAATAGGCATTTTATAATCAAATTCTGTATCATCACATTATCAAAATGATGACAGAACTATAAAAGAAATAAAAACTGGGAAATTATAAATAATGTGCACTAAAATTAGTAAAATAAGTGCCTAAGAGCCTAAGTGCTTTTCTGAACATGCATAAATCTGAAAGTGAAGTCCTACGTCTTCCAGACCATGGTGTATTCCAGAACAATGTTCTGATCAAAGGTAAATACATTTTTCCCATATGACTTTTAAGCTGTGTCTGAATATATCCTGCATGATGTCTTTGAGCAATGTGGGACTTGGCATAAGTATAATCTTTGTCAGAGTTGTTTAACCAGAAAAGTGGATAAAAAAAATTCTCTTCTGACTTCCTTTCTTCTATTCCAATCTCTCCTTCAACTATTGTTGTTGTTGTTGTTATGTGCTATTGAGTCAATCACGACTTATAGCAACACTTCCTTGGGTTTCAGAGGCTTCACTACAGATATAAATTGCCCACTACTATCATATTTTCCCTATTTTTCATAGCCAAAATATTGAAATCATTGTTAGTATTCTTTGTCTCTACTTCCTCATCTAGCCGTTACTCCTCTTCCACCCATTATTAATTTGTCATTTGCATATCAAACGTCATTGAAATTGATCTTGCTAGTCTGGAGGCATACTGCCTAAAGTCTAAGCCTGGTGGTTCAAACCCACTAGCCACTCCTCAGAAGGAAGATTGGGCAACTACTTCTGTAGAGATACTGCCTCTGAAACCCAAGGAAGGGTCGCTCTGAGTCGAAAAGGACTTGAGGGCAGTGAGTGAGTGAATAATGTCTTTGATATCAATTGGCCATTTCCTGTCCTAATCTTGCTTGAACTTTCTGTGGTATTGTATAGCATTTGTGACTCTCTCTAACATTTCTATTGTATGGATTTATAATGTTTCTGCCTTTTGTTTTTTCTCCTAATTTTCTATCTGGTCCTTCTCTTTCTCACACATAGATTTTGCCCAGCCATTAAATGATGGTTTACCTTAGCTTTTTTTTTTTTTTTTTTTCTCCCTAGACTATCATTTCAATCAACATTGTCACTTAATAGTCTTCTACACTTTCTGTGACATTGGCATTCATTTTTAAATCACCACCTAGAGCTATCTGTTTATCATGTTGTTGTTGTTGTTGATGTTATGTACTGTCAAGTCGGACCCAACTCATAGGGACCCCTCCTTGGGTTGCTGAGGCAGTATCACTATGGAAGTAGATTGCCTCATCTTCCTTCCGAGGAGTGGCTGGTGGGTTTGAACCGTCAGCCTTCTGGTTAGCAGTCAAGTGCCTTAGGCATTATGCTACCAGAGCTCCCATCTGTTTATCATAAGACCCGTATATTCAAGAGCCTATTGGAAGTATCCACCTAAATGTTCCCAAGGCACCTGAAAGTTAGTTTGTTCTGAAATGAATTTCTCTTCCTTTTTCCCTCACCTCAAATCTGCTTCTTCCCTCTACATTCATACTCCAGTAGGAGGTACTACCTTCCATCTCATGATCTGTAAGGGAACCTGAGGTCTCATTTTTAATTTCTCCCTCTACTGTTGTTGTCTCACTTTGAATAGATCACCAAGTCCTCTTTATTCTACTTCCTGCATACATCTTAAACAACTACTATTTCTCATTATTGAAACTCCAATAACCCCAACATATGTCAACATGCCAAACCCATTACTGAAACATTCGCCTGTTTTCTCAATGTACCTCCAAACTATTCTCCAAAATGGGTCCACTATATTCCTACTAAAGTCCAAATCTGACCACAGCTCCCTCCTCTGCTTAAAATGTTTCAGTCAATGTTTGTTGTTCATTGGCTAATAATGCCCAGGGGTCTTTAACATGATTCTTCATGTTTTAGCTCCTGCTTACCTTTCCAGTTCCAGCTCCCACACTTCCCTTTCTGTAGCCACCATACCATTTACCATCTGGCTTTCACTCTAAACATTCTGGATTTAGTTCATTTCCTTCAACCTACTGTGCTTTCTTGATTCTCTGACTCTTTGCACATTCTGTTCCCTTCTGCCTTGATCATTTCAACCCAAGCTCCCAATTATCTAGCTGGCTCACATTCACTTTTCAGATCTTGGCTTAAACACTGTTTGTTATGGGATGACTTTTCAAGATAGCACATATTTTCAATATTTTTTCTGCATCTCCTTGCTTAAACACTTATCAAATTGTGTAACATTTTCCAGTTACCTTGCTTATGGCCAACATTTGATCAAACATTCTGATAATAGTATATTTAAGAATAACCACTACTAACATTTATTGAATGCTTCTTTCCAATAAGGAATTATTTTAAGGGACTTACATATGAATTAAATGAACAAGTGTGAAATAAATGCATTAATGCAATAATTGCATGTGATTGGTGCTACTACCATATCTTTACGCGAATAACACTTGCCTTCTATATTTGCCTGCCAACTGCACCCTCCACCTACATGATATTTTTTAAGCATGCTGTGCTATCTTTTTTTTTTTTTTTTTTTTCACAGCAACATGGAAAAATAATTGGAATAGTGGCACTAATGAAAATACCACACTGGGGAGAGAGCAGTTAGCATACATAGAAGGTGTGCATTATTTGCATAAAAAATCAGTAGTATCATAGTGCAGAATGAAACAAGCACAGAGAGATTGAGTAAATTATTTTTACAGCATCTCACAGCTAAGAGATGGTAAGACCAGTATTGAAGCCCAGACAGCTGGATCTCTAGACCTACATTTTTAGCCTTTGAAGGCTGGGACTTCATCTACTTTTTTTTTTTTTTTAACCACATCTTTAACATCTAGCATAACTCCTTTCATGTAATAACAATGCAACACACTGCCATGGAGTTGGATCTAATTCACAGTGACCCCTCCTTGGGTTTCTGAGGCAGTGTCTCTGTGAAAGTAGATTGCCAACCTTCCTTCTGAGGAGTGGCTGGTGGGTTTGAACCGCCAGCCTTTTGGTTGGCAGTCAAATGCCGTAGGCTCTACACATGTAATAGGCACTCAATTATTAGTTGTATAGAAAAAAAATAAGTGAATGGTGGAGTAAGATAGTGTATTAAAGTCATCAGATTAACACAGACCTTGTTTGCTGCTAGGAAAATCTTTCTCAGATCTCAGATACTACAAGTTTCCCTTTACTTCTTCAAAGTGTATATTGCCCCATAGGTAACCAGGCAAGCTAATTACCCATTGACGGTATTTCCCCTGGTAAAGTAGAGTCTTGTTTGCAAATTAATGAAATCAAGTCTGACTGACTAATACCAAAGAGGAATTTATTGGAAAGCTATTGGATACAGCATTGAGTCAATGGGAAGGCAGATATAACCAGCAAGAATCAAGATATGCTAGGAAACCAGATATACATACTTTCCCTCTAGGTGAACCGCTGTTTATTCATTCACTTAAAATGCTATTGCTAACACCTTCTCTACTGACTTTGTCCACCATGTGTTGCTCAAGGATATGTCGTCAAAGGATATTTTAATCTCCTATTTGTTACTTTGAAAATATCTTTGCAATGGCTGGGAATTTGTGTTACTCCTTTAAGATGCAAAGTTCTAGTTATCCTAACTCCCCTGCCCTTGCCTTGCCCTGCCCTGCCTATCCCCTGCCACAACTCCTATCTCCCATTTCAGGGTTTAGCATGTAGAGAAATTATTTGGGTGTCTAGTAGTCTCTTTCTTCCTATCAGTGTACATGGAGACAGCACATTCTTTAAAGTTAGAAGGAAGTGATGAGTTGAAAGAAATCTTGGCACTGCTACCAATTCTTATTAGTTCTCTTTTGAAGTTAAGATATTTAGTCTGGAACAGGCTAAGTATTTACTATCCAGAGTGGCATAATCTCCATTAAGTCTTCATAATATATTCACTCACCTACCACAGGTTTAAAGAACTCTGATTGCATGGTGGTTAAGCCTTTTGGTTGCTAACCAAAAGGTCAGTGGTTTAAACCCACCAGTTGTTCTTCAGGGGAAAGATGAGGCTATCTGCTTCTGTAAAGAATTATATGGAATTAGAGCCTTGGAAACCTTAAAGAGCAGTTCTACTCTGTACCATAGGGTTACTATGAGTCAGAATTGACTTAGCAGTGGGTTTGGCTCAGTTTTTGGTATCAAAGTTTTGTTAAGCAGTTACTTTGTACTAGGCATTACTCTAGACACTTGCTGAAGAGGACAAATGGTATCTCTGCTTTCATGGAGTTTATAGTCAATTGCTAAAGATGAGGCAATCTACTTCCATAGTGATACTGTCTCGGAAACCCAAGGAGGGGTCGCTATGAGTCGGTCTGACTCTATGGCACATAACAACAACAACAACAACTTACTAACACTGTAAAGTCAAATAGGCTTATGCAGGCACAATGTAAAACCTCATTTGCTGAAGTGATGAGGGTTCTGAAATTCAGAACCAGTGAAAGTATAATTCATTGGTCTTTGTTTAGCAAGACTGGGAAGCAAGCTATTAGATTTAGTGTGACAAAGACTTCACAAGCTCATTTTAGCTTCTTTGCCTCAGGAGAAGTAACACTCTATCTTCTCAGCAGGCTAAAAGCCATCTTAGCAGATGGTGCTGAGTTTAGTGTGCCAGCCCCTGAGTGTTTGCCTGGTGTGTTTGCACGTGACATTGCTCTTGTCCAAGAAAGCAGGTCACAGATACACAGTGTTTGCCAGTGTGTTTCAAGGGAGGATGGGGAATGGAGGAGAAATCTAGGGGAGAAATCCACAGGAGAAGGTCCATAGGTGGCTTTCTTTTAACTATAGTTGTCTGCAATTAGTGTCACCACTGGCAGACTCCAGGAGCAGAGTTAAGAGACTGACACAACCCTAGAAGTCCATGGCCATCAAAGAGAAGGTGCCCAGAATCCAGAGGTACCTGCTAGGCATACTCACTGGCAACTGATCTTCTAGCTGTCTCTACATATCTGGTACATAATTTCTCTTCCTAGCTGAAGTCCAACCAAGCATTTAAGTCCAGAAACACTGGTCAACCACTGGTCCATGTCTGTCTTTTTAACAGCATTGTGCAGCTTCATTTTCCCCCGTCTCGTGCCTACTCCAGTTTACCAGTACTATAGGACATATTTTAATAATGAATGAAATTGCTATTTTTTCCTATGTCACATCATTGCCTATGTCTGATCCAGATTTCAGTCTTAGTCTTTGTGATTTGAGTTCTTCCCCTAATTACTCTGAACTCTGGTGTTGAAGTCTATAAAATTAGGAGGGGAAAAAAAAAAGTTTCTCTTTGGCTATTGAAAACAAGAAAATTAAGTGTGTATGTTGTTGTTGTTGTTGTTATGTGCCGTCGAGTCGGCCCCGACTCATAGCGACCCCTCCTTGGGTTTCCGAGGCAGTATCACTATGGAAGTAGGATTGCCCAACCTTCCTTCCGAGGAGTGGCTGGTGGGTTTGAACTGCCAGCCTTCTGGTTAGCGGTCAAGTGCTTTAGCCACTATGCTACCAGAGCTCCTAAGTGTGTATAGAAACATTTGTAAACCACAAATTGCTTTTCCAATATTCATGTTGTGATTATTACTATTAATCACTATGGTGAAGGAATGCTCCAAAATCACAGATATGATTTAAAAAGAAAGCTTAAGTAGTGGGGAAAAAAAATACAAGACTTTAAACTGTACATGAATTTATGCTAGCTTTCTCATGTGTAATATGGAGATTGTGATATCTACTCAGCAGGGTTTTTATGTGAGAGGTAATTGAGGTTTAAGGTGAGACTCATCAGAAATTTCTACTTCCATTGCAACTTTACCAGTTATTAGCTATGTGGCTTTAGGTTAGTTACTTAACTTCTCTGAACTTTAATCTTTTTCATTTTAAAGGGAAGGATAATATCTAATTTTCAACACTAGTGAAAGTATTCAATAACTTTATTTATAGATTGTGTCTGACCTAGAATAGGCTTTTGATAAATGTAGGTTATATTTATGCTTCCATGATATTTATCAGGAAGAAAGCATTTCCAGAGTTTTGTGATTGATCACTGGGTGAGGGGGAGGAGTCATACACCCTCATCTTTATTCTAAAATTTCATGAATGATCTAACTCTAATAAATTGATTACAGAAAAAAAAGAACAGTTCTGAGCATTAGTAATGAATTCTCTTTAGGTAAACTCTATCATGGGAAAATAATTAGTTAGATATGAAAATACCAGCTAATGTCTACCTCGCCGCTATTGTTTGAAGTCTCCTGTTGGACTTTTCTTAGGTAACTTGGAGCCTTTGAGTCATAGCCTGAGACATTTGTGGTTATAAGATACCTCAACAAGCCATACTCAATCTTCAGTTCTGGCATTCTTCATGTTGTTTTTGTTGTTATGTGTCATTGAGTCATCTCTGACTCATAATGATCTTATGCACAATGGAACAAACACTGCCCAGTCCTGTGCCAGCCTCACTATCCTCACTATACCTGAGCCCATCACTGCAGCCACCATGTCTATTCATTTCATTGAGAGCCTTCTCCTCTTTCATTGACCCTCCACTTTACCAAGCATGATATCCTTCTCCAGAGAATGGTCCCTTCTGACATGACCAAAGGAGGTGAGACAAAGTCTGACCATTCTCACTGCCAAGGAACACTCTGGTTGCACTTCTTCCAGGACAGATTTGGAAGTCCTTTTAGCAGTCCACGATACTTTCAGCATTCTTGGCCAACACCACAACTCAAAAGCATCAACTCTTCTTTGATCTTCCTTATTCATTGTCCAGATCTCACATACATATAAGGCAATTGAAAGTACCATGGCTTGGATTAGGCACATCCTAGTCTTCGAGGAGATCTCTTTGTCTTCAGTGCTTGAAAGAGCTTTTTTTGCAGCAGATTTGCCCAATGCAATATGTCTTTTGATGTCTTGACTACTGCTTCCATTGGTGTTGATTGTAGAACCAAGTAATACGAAGTCTTTGACAACTTCAATTCTTTTCTCCATCTATCAGGATGCTGCTTATTGGGAAGACATCTATGTGGCCAAATGACTGGAAGAGATGCATATTTGTACCCATTACAAAGAAAGGTGATCCCACAGAATGTGGAAATTATTGAACAATATTATTGGTATCGCATGGAAGTAAAATCTTACTGAAGCTAATTTAAAAACAATTGCAGCAGTATATTGACAGAGAACTTCCAGAGATGCAAGCTGGATTCAGAAGGGAATGTGGAGGGAGAGTTATCATAGCTGATGTTAGATGGATCTTGGCTCAAACCAAAGAATAACAGAAAGATACTTACTTGTATTTTATTGACTATGCAAAGGCATTCGATTGTGGGGATCAGGACAAATTATGGATAACTTTGAGAAGAATGGGAATTCCAAAACACTTAATTGTACTCATGAAGAACCTGTACATAGACCAGGAGTTCGTCCTTCGAATACAACAAGGGGACACCGCATGGTTTAAAATTAAGAAGGGAGTGCATCAGCGTTATATCTTTTCATCATACTTATTCAATCTGTATGCTGAGCAAATAATCTGAGAAGCTGGACTATATGAAGAAGAACGTGGCATCAGGATTAGAGGAAGGCTTATTAACAACCTGCGATACACAGATGACACAACTTTGCTTGCTGAGAGTGAGGATGACTTAGAGCATTTACTGATGAAAATTAAAGACTACAGTCTACAGTATGGATTACACCTCAACAAAAAGAAAGCAAAAATCCTCACAAATGGACCAATAAGCAACATCACAGTAAATGGAGAAAAGATTGAAGTTGTCAAAGGCTTCATATTACTTGACATTCTCCATTGATTGCTATTAATATCTTCTTTGACTAATAGAAACAGATCCAAGGCAGTCCAATGATCATTTACCTCCATCACTTTAAAACAACGTAGGAAAGGTCTCTGAGTGACACAGTTTGCACTGGCTGGTAACCAAAAGGTGGGTGATTCACAACCACCTAATAGCACTGTGGAAGAAACAGCCTGATGATCTGCTTTCATTAAAATTAGAGCCAAGAAACCCCTATGGAGCAGTTCTTATCTCTGTAAAACAGTAACAGCAAAAACAAACAACAAAAAAAGATGAGATGTTACACACTTCCAAAGAAAAATTTTCCCTATGCCTAGGCTCTTCTCTAACAACCTTTTTCTTGTTTGTTTGTTTTTCTGATGTGCATCTTCATTATCAACACTCAATTCTTAAAACCAAAAAATCAAACCTGTTGTCACTCAGTTGATTCTGATTAATGGCAGCCCTGTGTGTCACAGAGTTGAACTGTTCCATAATTTTTTTTTTTTTTTTTGGCCATGACCTTTATAAAGGCAGATTGCCCTGCCTTTCTTCCACTGTGCTGCTGGATGTATTTGAATGCCCAGATTTTAGGTTAGAAGTTAAGCTCTTAGACTTTTGCAGCACCTAGAGAGCATACCCTGTTTTTAAGCACCCAAAGTGTCTAGCTGAGAACTGAAAGGTGGGGAATTCAAACCCACCAGCAGTTCGATGGGAGAAAGGAAATGGCAGTCTGCTCTCATAAAAATTACAGCCTAGAGAACACAAGACAGTCTGCTCTGCCATATAGAGTTGCTATGAGAAGGAATCAACTCACTCTTTCACAACAACAACAACAACAACAACAATAATCATTCCTTTTCAAGTTCCATGTGATTTGTTTCTACAAAAATAATAGGATTTACAATTTTTATTTGGAAATAGCTTCAATCTAAGATGTTGTTGTTATGTGCCCTTGAGTTGGACCCAACTCATAGTGACCCCTCCTTGGGTTTCCGAGGCAGTATCATTAGGGAAGTAGATTGCCCCACCTTCCTTCCTAAAGACAAAATTCGAAATAAAATTATGAACACATTTTTCTTAATCATATAAGCATAAGCCACACACTCAATGCTTAATATACCTGAATACTTCATTGCAAATTTCCTATAAGAAACGATATTCTCCTTGTTTATAGAATAACTATAGATTCAGCATCAATGTCAGGAACTCAGCATTGCTATATTACAGCCATCTAATTCACAGATGTTACTCAAGTTTTACCAAATATACCAATATTGGCCTTTCTAGACAAAGGATGAGATCTAAGATCACATATTACATTTAGTTGTCATATTCTTTGAGTCTCCTCAATCTGCTCTTTCCTTGAAGAATTTGTAGTGTTATTTTGGAGGAAGTTCTTCAAATTATGTTTCCAGTTGTTTTTTTTTTCATGATAAAATTCAGTTATGCATGTTTGGCAGAAATATAATGAAAGCAATGTCATGTCATTTCCCTTGCATTTTATCAGGTGATGCATGATTTCAATTTGACTCATTACTGATGATCACTCCAATTGCTTAATGAAAATGGTGTAAACCAGATTTTGTTACTATAAAGTTATTTCACTACTGTGTATTTTTAATTTAATATGTATTCTGTGTGGAAATGTTTCAAACTATATAAATACATTGTTCATCAACCTTTCAGTAATTAATCTTAGTACTCATTCTACTCAGACATCTACTTTTTTTCCTAGATTCTTTAGCAAGGTAACTTTCACACTGCTATTTTTCTATGGTCATCTCCAATTAATCCCTTAATTTTACGCTCTAACCAACCAACTTATTTTCCATTGATTAAAATGGTCCAGCATTTATTTGTTTGTATGTTTGTTTATTGATTTGTTTGTTCATTCATTTATATATTTTATTTATTTATTCATTCCGAAAATACTTATTAGGCAGCCACATGGTGAGTAGAAAATGTGTGGTTCTTGCCTTATTCATGCAGCTTGTACACTAGTGGAGAAAGACAGTGACATCTTGTTCAAGGGGACAGAAAGATAATGCTGAGGGTTCATTATAAGGGGGTTTGATCTAGTCATCAAAGTCAGAAATACATAAAGGAGTGGAAGAGGGACATTGTTTCTGGTGGGCAGAAAACAAGAGACAAGAGAATAGGAAATGACATGCTATAAGAGGTACAGGCAAAGGTCAGACCACACTGAGTCTGGGAAGTTAAGGATTTTAGATGTTATAATAAGATACGTGGGAGGCCTTCCATAGTGGTTGCTGGTCACCATCCAGTTCTTCTGGTCTCAGGGTCTCAGAGGCTAAGTTTCGTGTGGTCAATTAGTCCTTTGGGATAATTGTTTCCTTGCATCTTGAGACTAATAATTTCAACTTAGAGGGTCACTCACAAGCATTTAAGACTACAATCTCTACTCACCAAAGTATGATGGAAAACACTTCCTTTGTGGACTATAATGACAATTGATCTTGATGTCCTCCAAGATATATCAGAAAAGAGTTTAATCTCTAAAATTTATAGAAAACGTCAATGCCTCAACAACAAAAAGACAAATAGTCCAATTAAAAAATGGGCAGAAGGCATGAAAATACACTTTACCAAAGAAGCTCCCAGGCCCAGAAATAAATTCCTTCAAGATGTCTAATTATAGCTAAGAAGTTTTCATAATTTTGTCTGTTGTATGCTCTACTATCTTGGATATATTTGCAGCATCTATAATAAATAGGTGTGCAGAAATATCCTCTGCCAAACCTATATATATTTCTTCATGTAGTTCCATTTGCTTTCTCACACCTTTTCAGCTTACCTGTCTATCTAGGTATCCACTCATAAATTATTGTTATTATTGTTATTGCAGGATTGTGTATTTAATAGTATTTACTCTGTTGGCTCTAACTCTTGTACTCCTCCCAGTATCTTCCTTTGCCTTGATCATTTTTGCTGACCTCCCCATAATTGTATATTACTTCCACCTTCACCCAAGTTAATATATTTTTACCCTCTATTCACTGCTGTCAAGTCAGATCTGACTCATAGCAACCCCTCTTTGGGTTTCAGAGGCAGTATCACTACAGAAATAGATTGCTCAAATTTCCTTCCAAGGAGTGGCTGGTGGGTTTGAAGTGCCAGCCTTCTGGTTAGCAGTCAAATGCCTTAGGCACTATGCCACCAGAGCATTTATCCACCCTTCCTCTCCCAGCCCTGGTAATCATCAAAGAATGTTTCTTTCTGTGTGAAAACATTTTCTTGACTTTTTTACAGTAGTTATCTCATACAACATTTGTCCTATTGTGATTGAATAATTTCATTCAGCATAATAGCCTCTAGTTTCATTCATGTTTTGAGGTGTTTCATGGATTCATTGTTATTCTTTAACATTGCGTAGTATTCCATAGCATGTATATACCATAATTTGTTTATCCACTCATCTTTTAATGGGCACTTGGGTTGTTTCCATCTTTTTGCTACTGTGACTAGTGCTGTGATGAACATAGGAATGGATGTATCTATTCGTGTCATAGCTCTTCTTTCTCTAGGATATATACCTAGTAGAGGGATTATTGGATCATACAGTATTTCTGTTTCCTACTATTTAAGGAAGCACCATACTGTTTCCACAGTGATAATAATATTTTATAATCTAATCATAAGTGTATTAGGGTTTTAGCCTCTCCACACTCTCACCAGTATTTTTTTTTTTTTTTTAATCTTTGGTATGAATGTTGGGGTGAGATGATATCTCATTATTTTGATTTGCATCTTGCTAATGGCCAATGACCACAAATATTTCTTCATGTGTTTTTGGCTGCACATGAATGTCTTCTTTGGTGAAGTGTCTATTCATGACCTCTGCTCGTTTTTAAATCAGACTATTAGTCTTTTGTTGTTGAGGTGTTGAAGTTTTCTATAAATTTTAGAGTTTAGTCAGTTGTCTGATATGTCATTGCCAATTTTTTTTCCTAGTCTGTGGGTTTCTTTACTCTTCAGGTGAAATATTTTTCTGCATGTAAGTGTTTAATTTTTAGGAGACTCAAGTCATCTAATTTGCCTACTGCTGTGTGTGCATTTTTAGTTACGTGTGGTAGTATATTTATGGCAAGTGTTAGGACCTTTAGTTTGTTTCTCTTTTTTCTTTGATGATCTTTATAGTTTTAATATTTACATTTAGGTCTTTGAACCATCTTGAGTTCATTTTTGTATATGGTGTGAGATATCGATGAAATATCCTTTTTTGCAAATGGATATCCAGTTTCCCCAGCACTGTTTTGTTACAAGTCTATCTCCTTCCCAAGTAATGGGTTTCAGTCATTTGTTAAAGATTGGCTGTCCCTAGGTGGATGGATAGAATTCTGGGTTCTCAATTCTGTTCCATTGGTCTAGGTATCTGTCATTGTACCAATATTGGACTATTTTTACTAACATGGCTGTGAAGTAGGTTTTAAAATTGAGAAGTATGAGGCCTCCTACTTTATTCTTCCTTAGTAGTACTATACTTATCCAGGGTCTCTTTCCTTTCCATTTAAGCTGATGAATAATTTTTCCATCTTATTAAAGAGTAAAACAAAAACAAAACAAAACAAAAAAAAACAACTCACTGCCATTGAGTTGGATCCAACTGGATCCAAGTCATAGCAACCCCTCCTTGGGTGTCTGAAGAGGTATCATTAGGGAAATAGGTTGCCCTATCTTCCTTCCAAGGAGTGGCTGGTGGGTTTGAACCACCAGCCTTCTGGTTAGCAGTCAAATGACTTAGGCACTATGCCACGAGATGATCCATGATTATGGGAGGATCAGGATTGCATTATATCTGTAGATCATTTTGGGTAATATTGACATTTTCACAATGTTAAGTCTTCCTATCCATGAGTATGGTATATTCTTCAATTTATGTGGGTCTCTTTTGGTTTCTTGTGGTAGTGTTTTGTAGTTTTCTTTGGATAGATCATTTGTATCTCTGGTTAGATTTATTCTTAAGTATTTACTCTTTTGGGACTTGACTGCTAACCAGAAGGCTGGTGGTTCAAACCCACCAGCCACTCCTCGGAAGGAAGGTTGGGCAATCCTACTTCCGTAGTGATACTGCCTCGGAAACCCAAGGAGGGGTCGCTATGAGTCGGGGCCGACTCGACGGCACATAACAACAACAACAACAACATTGTAAATGGCATTGTTTTTCTGATTTCCTTTTCAGAGTTCTCTTTGTTAGAAATCTGACTGATGCTTGTATGTTGATCTTGTACCCTGCCACTTTGCTAAATCTTTCAATAGTTCCAGTAATTTTTGCTGATTCTGGGATTTTTTATACATAGGATCATATCAGCAAGAGAAAGTTTTACTTCTTTTTTTTTGCTTTTTATTTCCCACTCATGCCTTATTGTTTTGGCTAGGGCTTCCAATTCATGATTAAATAGGAGTGGTAATAAGGGTCACCCTTGTCTAATTCCTGTTGAGATGCTGGGTAGAGTGGGAGAAAAATATGCAATAAAACTCAAGATCATAAAAAAGACTAGATTCTCTGGTTGAAGAGAGATTGATGAAGCACTCAGGACTGTTATACTTAGTCGTCCTTCAAGCCTGGAACTGAACTTGCCCATGGCTCAACTTTCAGCCAAACAATTGACAGATCTATAAGATGAACTCAGTGCCTAAGACATTTGATGGGTAATCTGAAGGTTAGCAGTTCAAACCCACCAGTCGCTCCACTGAAGCAAAATAGGGCTATGTGCTTGCATGAAGATTTACCACCTTGGAAACCTCATGGGGTTCACAATGAGTCAGAATCAACTTAATGGCAGTGGGTTTGGTTTTGATTTATAAGGTGAACAATAACACCAGGGAGATATTCACTAATTAGAATAATTAACCATTCATGATCAGAAGGGTAACATTTGCACAAGAATGAAATTCAGGAGGCAGAAAGTGATAAGAAAGAAGGAGGGATGGAAATGAGAAGCACAAGGAGAAAGTGGGATGAATGATCTTACATTATGAGGATAGTAATCCATGGCAGGAAACAAAATGTATATGAATTGTTGAATGAAATTCGATCTGCTCTGTAAACCTTTACCCAAATCACAGCAAAATTTTAAAAAAGAAAAGAAAGAAATAATGAGAAGCTGTTGAAATGTCAGAGGTGAGGAAATGAGATGATCAAGTTTTTGTTTTAAAAGGGGTCATTTCAGAGGAGCATAGCAGAGGACTAAGTGAGGAAGAGAAGAAAATCACCACAGAAAGATTTGAGAGATTGAAGTATTAAGGACCAGGATAGTGATAGGATGGAGAGAGGTGACTTGATGTATTGTCTAGAACAGTTGTAACAAATTGCCACAAAGTTTGTGGCTTAAGACAATAGAAATATATTTTCTGGCTGTTTTGAAATCTAGAAATCCAAATTCAAGGTGTTGTCAGGACCATACTCTATTCAAATGATCTAGGTTAAGATCCTCTTTCGGTCTTTCCCAGATTCCAGTAGCCCCAGGCAGCATAAACTCCAGTCTCTCCCATGTCTTCACATGGCTGTCCTCCTCCTATATCTGTGTCTTCTCTCTTTTTATTAGGACAACAGTCATATTGGATCAGGGTACAGCTTGATCTCATATGATCCCATGGAAAGTTAACTAGCATTGTCTGTAAGGACTCTATTTCCAAATAAGGCCACATGCACAGGTACCAGGGATTTTAACATCAACATATCTTTGTGGGAGACAACATTGAATTCACAGCACTTTGTTAGAGAAAGAATAGGGAACTAAATTGACTTGACATAATGATGAAGAAGAACTGACAGCAAAGGGGTGATAAAGATGGTGTTATGAATTAAATTATGTCCCCCAGAAAATGTCCTCCTAACCCTGCACTTGTAAATGTGACCTATTTGTAAAAATAGGATTTCTTTGAAGATATTTTTAGTTTAGTCATGTTGGATAAGGTGAATCACACTACTAATTCCTTCTGAATGATGTCCTATAAAAGGGGGGAACAGATACAGAGAGTCACACACAGGTGGAAGGTGCCATGTAACAACAGAGGCAGATGTATCTATAAGCAGCAAAAGAACACCAATTGTTGCCAGCAACTGCTAAAAGCTAACACAGAGTCCTGACATGTTTCCTTTCTGTAAGCTGTGAGAAGGAAGCAACACAGCCAAAACCCGGATTTGCAATTTTAGCCTCCTGAACTGTGTGTGAGAAAATAAATTTCTGTTCTTTATAATCACTTACCTTGTGGTATTTTGTTATCACAACACAAAAACTAAGACAGAGTTTGGTTTCAGAGTCTATGGGTGCTGCAGTAACATATACCTAAAAAGATAGAATGGACTTTGGAATTGGGCAATGGGTAGAACACAGAAAAGTTTTGATGCTCTTGGCAGTAAAAACCTAGACTTTTGCCTTGAAGACAGAAGTGTTGGAAGAATTAATAGATTTAACAGGTGGCTTTGGTGAAGGGTACAGAAAGAACAGAGAAGAGCTTTGGGCAAATGTCTATTGCCATGAACAGAATGTTGCTAGAATTGTGGATGTTAAATGTGCTTTTAGTGAGGCCTGAACAGGAAACAATGAACATGTTATTGGACACTGGAAGAAAGGTATCAAGTAACTTGGCTGAATTATGTTTTGTGGAAATTAAAAACTAAGTGATAAACTTGGATATTTAGCTTAAGCAATTTCTAAGCAAGGTACATTCTGGATGCTCCTTGCTACTTATAGCAAAATATTGGAGGAAACAGAAATAATTAAAGAATGCACCATGCAAAAGTAAATCAGAACTCAAAGTGTTAGAAAACTCTCTGCTTATACCTGTTGTAAAAATAAAAAAGAAACATCTGTGGTCTGGAGAGAATAATGGTGTGGCTATGAAAGAGAGATTAAGCATGTTACTTAGAGATCCAATCAACTATCTTAGCAGAAATGCTACAGGGTCACACTGAAGGGAAAGGAAATAGGATGGGATGAAGAAAAGCTGCCCTATTCATGGGATGCTTCAGGAATGGGCGGGTGAAACTACTTGCTGCAAACTATTGTACTTCAAGAAAAGAAAAAGGATGATCCTAGGAGCAGGTCAGAGACCAGCAGGACTGCTGGTAAGAACATGCAGGCCAAAGCCCCTGGTTCCTCAGTAGCAGAGGGTAGGGAGCTCATGTAGTTTTCAGAGTATGTAGGACCACTGTCTAGGTTCCAAAGAGTGGGACTACTACTTCAGTTACAGGGATTGAGGCCATGGCCCCAGTGGGCAGGGGGAAACAAGGACTACACTCAAAGTCAAATGGGTCTAGAGAACAGAGAATTCTCTTCAAGCCTTGAAATATAACCCTGCTCGTTTACAGATTTCTTTGTTTCCTGACCCCTTCTTTCTCTCTAATTTCTCCTTTTTTGGAATGGAAATATCTACCTTCTGCCAGTTTCACCATTGTACTACGGGAGATAACTGGTATTCTAGGTTTCACAGGTATACAGATAGAGAGTAATTTTACTCTAGGAAGGCCCATATGCAGAGTCTCATCCTTACCTGACTTAGATAATTGGGGAGATGAGATTTTGGGATTAGGGTGGATGCTGGAATGTGGTAAGACTTTTTAGGGATGTTAGGATGAGGTGGCTGTACTTTGCATGTGGAAATGACATAAATTTTGGGGTACAGAGGCTTGAAAGTTATGAATTGACTGTATCCCCCCCAAATACATGTTGGAATCCTAACCCCTGTACCTGTGAACATGACTTTGGGGAAAGAGGGTCTTTTTTTTTTTTATTTTTTTTTTAAGTATTAGTAGTCAAGTCATAGGGAGCTCTGGTAGCGTAGTGCCTAAGGCACTTGACTGCTAACCAGAAGAGTGGTGATTGAAACCTACCAGCCACTCCTCAGAAGGAAGGTTGGACAATCTTCCGTAGTGATATAGCCTCAGAAATCCAAGGAGGGGTCGCTATGAATTGGAGAAGACTCGACGGCACATAACAACAACAACAACATCCTAATCCAGTGTGAAAGATGTCTAATAAAAGTGGATAATTCACATGAAGAGAGAGTAATACACACAGGGGGAAGGGGACATGTGATTAGGGATACAGAGTGAAGAAACTATAAGCAGCATGAGATTGCCAAGGATTGCTGGCAGTCACTCCCTTGAAGTCCTCAAACGGAATCAACATGATTGATACTCTGAATTTACACTTCTAAACTGACAAATAGTGAGAAAATAAGTTTCTGTTCTTTTAAGCCACTAGCTTTGTTGTATTCAGCGATTTTGGCAGCCATAGGAAACTAAGACATGGATTCTGGACTTTTGTTCTGGACTACTAACTGGGTGATGATGTCATTTTTGTGACTGAAGCACGACGGTGGTTGTGGGCACTAACAGGAGTCCAGAGTTGGGGCAGATGTGGGGAACACGTGTCTGTGACTTGATTGAAGCTGTTTCCTTTGCCTCTAATGCAACTGTCCCTTCTTGCCTTCATTTTTCAAGGCTCAGATTACATAAGCTTCTTTATTGTTATCCACCTTTGATTCTTATCTCTTTCCTGCCCCCTACATTTATGGTTGTATGTGTTTATTCCTTACCTTATCCCAAGGGAACTAAAGCACTAGCCTTAAAACATCGTAGTGGAGACGCTCCAGTTCTGGTTCTCTCTTTCTCCCAATGCTAGAAGCATGATGAAACCATTCCCAGAGTTTATCACAGTGTCTACCGTAAAGGAAGGAAATTGAGTTGTTCAGATTGCTTTCATTGCAAAAGGAGAAAATTGGTTATCTGGAAAGGGAAGGGGGCACTTACTGGGAAAATTAGCACCAGAGTCACAATACCTCGTGCTGATCTCTGTGTTCATTGTCAGTCCTGGTCTGTGCTCTGCCTATCCCCCTTCTATTAAAGGTAGGTAGACTTACCATTGAGTGAGTTTCACCTGGTAGTGTTTGGATCCTTTGCTCCTACCCTAACTTATCTGGCTCTGATTCATTCAGTCTTCACTCATTCTTTCAATAAATATATCATTTGGTATTTGTTAAGTTATTGGCACACTTCTAGGTGTTGAGAATATAGCAGAGGAAAAACATGAAAATACCTGCCCTCATGAAGTGTTGTCAGTGATGCCCAGTACCATGATTGGTGATGACTTCCCTCTTCTTTTTAAAATTCTATTGGCAATGTCAAGGGATGTGAAGAGAAGAATTGGTGATATTAACTCTGGAAAGAAAAGAAAATCAGATTTCTGGAATTGAGAGATGGGCTATAAAAGTGAATGTCTGCCCTTGGGAGTCATTACATGGAAGGACAGGAGCCTGCTACTTGTTCCTTATGTAATTTTTATGGATGATTTTTCCTACCTTCTCTGATATTTAAGATTTTTGTCAGTGAGATAAGCAGGTCAGACTAGTTTATCTCTAAGACATTTCTTCTCTTATGTTTCATCTGTGGACATATTGTGAACTAAAAGAGATAATGTACTTATTGTGGATATAAAGCCTTTCTTTTTGAAGGAAGGAGTCTAGAAATCCTAAATATACATAATTTCCCATAAATTTAAATATTTACTTCTAAATAGCTAAAACAGCCATTCATTTCTATGATAAGGACCTCTCTTCCCAGTCTTTCTCAGAGTAAAATTCAGATGGGAATTGATCAAGTACCTAAGTTTAAAACAATTACACTTTTTAAAATAAAACCATTCTGCTGCAATGATGTAATAAAAAGTAAGAAACACTGTATTTGAATGCATTGAAGCATAAAACTAAATTAAGTAGATAAGTGCCTATTTTATTATTTGAACCTATGCAAAGACTGCTATTTGAGGAGTTATTCTAAAACAAAGGGCTGCTGTCAGGGTCCTGAAATAAATAGCATATGTTCAGAGGTAAAAGGAAGTCCCAAATTAGACAAATTTAAATAATCGGGAATGCTCAAACAAGACATAAATATGCATTTGCCGACATTCTCTGGGAAGTGAGATGAATATCTCCAAGCTCTGAATCAAGAATGCTGACATTCTCCATCCATTCATGTTAACGCGGATGTAATTTAACACTTTGCCCTCAGAGTGTAAATCTTCCCATCTGTTTATTTACTCACTAATGCTGATTCTAAAATCATCCCTTCAAAAATAAATATACCAGGAAGCCGTTCTCTGTTATAATTTAGGGGCAAAAATCCTGTCCAACAGGAAAATATAGTAGAAGTAATGTATCCTGTGACTGTGTCCTATTTCGGAGTGATGTTTAACTTGTGAGGGGGAAAATTCACCCTACCGTTTCACTTACATAATTCTTCTTTGCTTGATTTGATTTATAATGGGTTGGTGTAGTTCCCAAAACCCTGACTTTCTGAACTCTAGAGACACTATTATTTTAGGGTAAGTTTTAATAATTCATAGATAAATTGTGTGAGTGGTAAAATTAAGACTATTCTATGAAAAGAGATTCAGGGAGCAAAGTTCTTATAGATAACAGTATCTACTTACACTGCTTACAGCAGGAAGAAAAAAATAATAATAATCACAGGTCATTGGATAGCTACAGATTCTAGGAGTCCCAGGAAACCAACTTAACTCTATATAACCAAGAATATGTGGTTGGGAGGAAATGCCCAATCATAGCATGGAATATTTGAAATGAAACTCTACTGCCCTTTATGCTACTTGTCACAAGTGATATTAGGTACTTCCTCTTGAACTGCCTAGGATACCAGATACTCTCTCCATTGACAGAAGCTCCATTCTTTCTTCATGCTGCCTCCTCCTAATGCTTATTACTTCATTCCAGATCTCATGATGGTGGATGTCTGTCTCTTTGTGCCTAAGTCACCTACACAACCAGCTTCAAGGTGTTCTGAGAACTGTAGTTTTTAATTTCTAAGCTCTAAAGACAGGAAGACACACCAACAAAGGGCTACAGTGGAAAGTATATGACGCTGCTTACAATAAGTGAGAAGTTTAACCAATACAGTCACCTATTTTCAGACCTTCCCTCATCTTCAGAGCCCTTTCCAAAAGCAGAGAATAGAATGGGGAGAATGAAGAGGTTCTATGCTGTTGAGTTTTTATTAGTTATTATACTTTAGAGGCATTTCTAAGTGTGTACATAGAAAAATTAAGAGAAAATATTCACTCTTTAGAACTCACATGTTCTAGATGCACATGTATCATTTTTCTAATTAGTGAAATTTGGCATTTATTCACTCAATAATTACTTGGGATCTTCTGTTGGACACCAGCATTAGAAAATGAAACTATGCAGATGACTATAAGACAGACCTCTTTATAGGGAACTCACAATATGGCAGAAAGAGTAAGTAAATAAATAATTACAGATTAGTATGGTATGTGTTAAAATATATGGGAAAAGTAATGGCATGGTGGAGTCACTGGGTGGCACAAACAGTTAAGCAATCAGCCACTGACAGAAGAGTTAGAGGTCCAAAGCCACTCAGATGTGCCTCAGAAGAGAGGACTTGTGGTCTGCTTTTGAAAGCCTACAGCTTTGAAAACTCGATGAAGCAAGTTCTACTCTTGCTTTAAAAGCAAGTATATATGGGGTAAGCACTAGTAGGAATCTACTCAATGGCAACTGGTATGATGGCAAGAGAGTGTTTGGAGAAGGGCCAGCTCTTCCATGTGGGTGGTATCAATGGACTATGGTGGCAGGAGATGGATCTGGGGAAGAAATCAGATCATCTCAACATCATATTTTAATGCGCCATAAAGAATTGTCCAAGGCGGGGCAAGATGGCGGACTAGGCAGAAGGATTGCACAGACCCTCTTCAACAAAGAAAAGGGAAACCAATTAACACAGACACAGAAG
>NW_006921731.1:5398460-5407315 GCF_000298275.1 Orycteropus afer afer
AACTATGGGGAGGAAGTGGGAGGGGAGCTGCTGCATTGTAAATTTTGGTCAATGACATGAGACAAAGTATATGTGAACTGCTGTACGAAAAGTGAATTTCCTCTGTAAATCTTCACCCAAATCCTAATTAAAAAATAAATAAATAAAAGAAAGAGCAAGATCAGGTTCAATAGTTGACATTAGTCCCCCATGCCCAGCAGGGTTGATGGTCTGCATATACACCACTTTTGTGCTCCTAGTCAAAGACATTTTTCCCTCCCCACCGAGAACAGATATAGAAATACGGTTACCCAACTATCAATATGGCACTCAAGCATAAGCAGAGCAGAGAGAGTTTACTGTGTACTGAAAATAGTGAGAATGTTTCCCCATAAAGAGAAAAAACTGGGAGAGAGAAAATGCTTGGTTCCCAGTCTCTATTATCAGGAAATACTCTGTGCCCAACATTTCTGATTGAATGGTTCAGATGAGAGTTGCAGGGGCCATGACAAACTGTCCTCCCAACATTAAGCAAATATGATTGAGTGATGCAGAGTCCCCACTGAAATCCTGTATCTAGTCTAGTGCTTATACTTTATAAAGCCTAGTTAATCCACAAATGGTCACAAAATGATTAGGATGGAACAATCAAAATAAAAGATGACACTGAATCTTTTAGAGTTACACTAGTATTCGACCCATGATGGAAGCTAAATTGGGCCATGCTGCATTCTAAGGAGCTCTAGTAGTGTAGTGGGTAAGGCATTTGGCTGCTAACTATGTCAGCGACCTTTGGGAGGGCAGTCTACTTCCACAGAGATTTATAGCCTCAGAAACCCAATGAGGGTCACTATGAGTCAGAATCAACTCAACTCAATGGCAGTGGATTCTATATTTATTTATTTTTAATTATTTTATCTATCTTGGAGAACAGAAACATGGTGAATAAAACAGGCTTTTACCTGCACTTAATGGAAAACAGATTTAATAACTTCATATATAATGTTTTAAAGATAGGGAAACTGAGGTCCACAGAAAGGAAGTGTCTTGTGTAAACAGGGACTGCGAATTAGTAATGGTGGAGCTGGGGTAAATATCCAAATTCTTTGCTTCTTTTTTTCTGCTACACCAATATATGGGAGCTCTGGTAGCATAGTGGCTAAAGCACTTGACTGCTAACCAGAAGGCTGTTGGTTCAAACCCACCGGCCACTCCTCGGAAGGAAGGTTGGGCAATCCTACTTCCGTAGTGATACTGCCTCAGAAACCCAAGGAGGGGTCGCTATGAGTCGGGGCCGACTCAATGGCACATAACAACAACAACAACACACCAATATATGTGGGGTTCATACTGCTGGTGGTCCTGGAGATGGGTTTAGATAGTTTCATGCCAAAAGAGTCAATCCCTTTTCATTTCTCTTTCAGACTTCAGACTCCACAAAGGAGATAACATTAGTTCCAGGTCAGATTTTATCTCTTTGTAAACACTTGCTAATCTTTTCAAGGTTTGTTGTTGTTGTTGTTTTTATGTGTCATTGAGTTGTACCTGACTCATAACAAACCCTCCTTGGGTTTCCAAGACAATATCACTATGAAAGTAGGTTGCCCAACCTTCCTTCTGAGGAGTGGCTGGTGGGTTTGAACTGTCAGCCTTTTGGTTAGCAGTCAAGTGCCTTAGGCACTGCGCTACCAGAGCTCTACAAAACAAAATACCATCATGAAGTAAATTTCAACTCATAGTAAAACTATAGTACAGAGTGGGACTGCCCTTAGGGTTTTGAAGGTTTTAAGTCTTCATAGAAGCAGACTGCCACATTTTTCTCCTGCAGAGCAGCTGATGGGTTTGAACCACTGATCTTTGAGTTAGCAATCAAGCACTTTAACCAGTGTGCTGCCAGGGCTCACTAGGACATGGTAAGCCTTATTAAACTCTGCTAGATTTAATAACATAGATTTGCTTTCATTTATTTTCACAATTGCCCTCTAAATATGACATATGATATGTTTTAAATTACAGTAGCCATATGAAGCTACCTTTTTAAATAAAGTGATCTGATTTAAAGACAAACATTAAATAAATGCTAGAAGAGGTATGCAAAACCAACAAACAAAGAAACAAACCCACAGCCATCGAGTAGATTCTGACTCATAGCAACCCCCATTGGGTTTCTGAGGTGGTAAATCTTTACAGAAGTAGAATGCTCAGTCTTGCTTCCATGGAGTGGCTGGTGGGTTTGAGCCAGTAAAGAAGAGGTATGCACCTATGGTAAAAATTTCAAGTTTCCACAGGACCAAAGTTGTAGAAACATGAAGTTTTATGTTATTATAAACAGGCTTCAGAAACATATCAGCTGTCAACTCTTACCACTTTTTTGACTAGATTATATTAACACTTTCTTAGGCCACAAGTTAATTTTTTTTTTCCTGTTTGATCCAATTTCATCCAGACTTGTGCTACTGTAATGATTGGTTGTATATGTCAATTTGACTGGGCTATATTTCTCAGTTGTTTGGCTTGACACTCATCTGGTGGCTCTTATGGAGAAGTTCCATGGTATTAAATAAATTGGCCTTTGATAGAGCAAATTACCTTTCTATAATATAATATAATATAATATAATGGAATGGAATGATTTTACATCTAATGTAAGGTAATATAATCATTCACCTTCCATAATCAAATATGATATAGTGTAATAAATCTGTTAAGAATCATGGGAGCAAAAAGAAAGTTTGACTTTGGTGTGTTCCATGTCCAGACTATAAATAGATATTTTGGCAGAAAATTCACTCACATTCTTCCCATCACCTGACAACAATTTTGGGATGCAAGCCCTCAGGAGTCCCCTACCTGTCACCTGACCTGTGAAATTTTGGACTTGCCAACCACCTACAATCATATGAGCCAACTGCTTGAAATAAATTCTCTGGCAATCTATCTATCTATCTATCTATCTATCTATCTATCTATCTATCTATCATCATCTATTTATTTATCTATCGCACTGGTTCTGTTTCTCTAGCAAACCCTGGCTAAGACAGCTGTTTTACATGGCCATCTACATTGAAGAAAAATATTTAAACAAGCAAGCAAACACCCAAGCACACAAATCAACAAAAAACACCAACTACTTTGATAAATAATGGTTTTGCCCTACTTAGGAAATGTCCGTACTCATTGGCTCTTAAGGAAAAGCAAATTTTTTTAGATCTTTCCTTTCCAGGAAGGAAAGGAAGAGTAAATCTATTGATAGGATAACTCTATTGTGAAGAGCACACAGAAATGGTGCCCACAATCTGGACCTCTGCCTGGTCTTCCTGAGGATTTTAAAACACTTATCTAAGCCTCAGGGAATAGGATGTAGTGGATCTGTACTTATTGGAATGGAATTTTAGTTTAGCACCATGATGAAAGTAGCATGGGGTAAAACTTCTAATTAAGTCCATGTAGCTACTGCTTCTGGAATGTCTACTGGGTGCCATGCTCAGTGATGAACATTTACCAAAAAAAAACAACTCACTGCCATCGATTCAGTCCTGACTCATAGTGACTCCTCATTGGGTTTCCAAGGTGGTATCTCTACAGAAATAGATTGCCCAATCTTCCTTCCAAGGCGTGGCTGGGGGGTTTGAACCCATCAGCCTTCTGGTTAGCAGTCAAATGCCTTTAGCATGTGAAACTTGTATAATCATCTCAACATCTCTATGAGACTTCTTATTTCATAGCAGAGGAAATTGAGGATTCCTTCATTAATCTTATTTTCTCTCCTTGTTTCCCATGGACCTTATCCTTGTACATAGACCACGGCTCCAGACACTGAAACCTGTGTTGGGAATTCACTTACCACCTACATCTAGTCTTGCTCCAGTTAACTAGTTTATAGAGCACTTATTGTGCGCCTGTAGCTAGGTTTGTTGCAGAGGATATAGAGACAAATCATGAAACCAAACTTTGAGTGACTCCCAGCTGATACAAGACACACATATATAAACAGATCCATCATTATACTGATTGGGGGATGTTTGACAGATAAAATCATATTTGAAGAGAGAAGAAAGCAGATCAAATTAAAAAAAAAAAAAAAAAAGAGAGAGTCAGAAAGGCACCAACACATATTGACTATTTCATATCCCACAGGCTTTAGCCCAAATTATGGTGATGAAAACAACAAGCACTTTTTGAACATCTACTACATGGCTGAACTGATTCTAGGCACATTATATCCTGTGCTTTATTAAACTCTAACTACTCTGAGATATGTACCTGTACCCATTGCCAACAAGTCAATTTTGATCCATAACACCCAATGTGTTACAGAACAAAACTGCTCTATAAGCTTTTCTTGGCTCTAATCTTTATGGAAGTAGTTTGCCAGGACTTTCTTCCACACAACTGCTGGGTGGGTTTGAACCATTAAACCTTTAATTTAGCAGCCGATTGCAAATTGCTTGTGCTACCCAGGCTCCCAAGAATTCTGCAACTGACATACCCAAATTTTAGAAGAGAAACTGACAGTTGGATACTCACTCACCCACTGCCCTTGAGTTGGATCCGACTCATAGTGACCCCTCCTTGGGTTTCCAAGGCAGTATCCTACAAAAATAGATTGCCCAACCTTCCTTCTGAGGAGTGTCTGGTGGGTTTGAACTGCCAGCCTTTTGATTAGCAGTCAAATGCCTTAGGCACTGTGCCAGACAGTTGGGTAGGATGAGTAAAAAATGTCATTTCAGAAAAGAGGCACACATGATGATAGCAAGGGACTAATAATTAGCATTGGATAATTTTTTATATAATTGAATGAGAGTAGCTTCTGGAGTACTGTGCTGAGGGTACATGGCGAGGCCATTTCCTGGTACTCTGGCAAGGAATGCTAAGATTAAATACATTGGACTTGGGGAGTGGAAAGCAGCAGCAAAAAATGCTGTGTGATTCCAGAGACACAGGACCACATGCATGTTGCCTGCAAAACCATGAAGAGCTCCATGAGAAGTTAGAAGAAGAACAAAGAGTCCCTTGAGACACTGCTCTCATGGAACCCTTGACCATTTCATGCCCATATTACTCTAGCAAACACCCTTGCCTCAATCTCATCTCTCTCTAATGCATGTTACATAATTTTGGTGAGAAGATGTGTGTCTTGGTTCTCTAGTGCTGCTATAACATAAATGCCACAAGTAGAACAAATAAGAATTAATTCTTCTACACATTACAAAGTTAGAAGTCTGAATTCAGAGTGCTGGTTTTAGGGGCTGGGTGAAGAGCCCTCGATGTTGGGCTTCAGCTCTGCCTTTTATTCCTGGCCCAATGGAACTAGAGGCTTCTCTTAACTCATGCAGCTACTGGCTGCTGAGGTTGATGAATCTGAGACCAGAAGGTAAGTTGACAAAATCCCAAAATAAGCTGACAACACAATACTCCACTGACTCAAGTCCAAGAACTGGAAATGAAGAATCAGCCAAATGCAAGATCTATAATGAGCCAAAAAGCTAGAGACGTTTCTCAAAGCTTCTCCATATGTATTGGAAGCAGCCACACTCCAAAGGCAATTAATTATCAGCTCACAGCAGATTCCACCATGGAGGTGATTACACCACATCCAATCTCATCATGGGGAATAACTACATCCAGCTGCCAAGCCATTCAAAACCACGGCCCAGCCAAGTTGACAACACAACTTTATCTACCACAGCATGCAAGTTAATTATTCTTCACTCCATTTTACAGCTCAGTGTGGTTTAGTAATATTTCTAAGTCTGGACATATCACCAGAGTCTCAACTCAACTCAAAAAATTGAAGCTCAATGTGGTTTAGTAATATTTCTAAGTCTGGACATATCACCAGAGTCTCAACTCAACTCAAAAAATTGAAGCTCAATGTGGTTTAGTAATATTTCTAAGTCTGGACATATCACCAGAGTCTCAACTCCATGATAGCAGGAGTTCTGCTTGCGTTGTTTATTGCCATGTCTCCAGGGTCTAGAAAGTCCCTGTCACACAGTGGGTCTTCAGATCACAGAGCCAGTAAATGGCAGAACTAGAGTGTAAGTGCCATCCACCTAGCTGCCTGATTTAGCAGCTAACAAGAGTCACTTCCCAAGGATCTCAGGTCACCAATACCAAAGGCACATGGGCCAGCAAGTGGTATCCCAGGAATAGAGGGTATGAAGACACCAGGATCAACAGTGGTTAAGTCAAACAAGAACAGTTATAATGTATAGGATATTGTCACCTCTGTGATAAAGTGCAAGTGCTCCTATGGTTATAAGGCAGTCAAACTAAGCAAATGTGGCCTTAGCCAAATTATTCCAAGGAATGAATAGTGTTTGGAGAATGAAGAATTTTTCTTTCACCCAAAACACAAAGTAGACAGGAACACAGATGACTATCTTGTTCTTCATTTTGTCTCCTATTGTTTCCGCTGCTTCAACGTGCTATTTCAACGTTATTTGTATCATTAACTTTTTTTGGCAATCTAATCATGACAGGAAAGTGGCAGAGAAAAGGTAAGTAAAAGAAATTGTGATGTGTGCTTATAATGTAATTATCCCAAATCACATGTGTGAAACATGTAATGTGTGACCTAAACATTCATGTTAAGCTATAAACAACCTTCAGACTGACTTTCTCTCACAAAAAATTTCTAATATTATAATCAGCTACCTTATTGTAGACAATTGCTTTTCTGTGATATGGTGTGGCATAGCCCTTAGTTTATGTTAACACACCTCAAAGGTAGGTACACTCCTGATCTTAAAGCTATCATACAAGTTGCCCTAATGAAATGTAAGCTAGACCTCCCCTGGCAGACTCTTATCAACCAAGAGCAGAGGGACTAAACCACACAAAAACCCAGGGCTTTTTCTCTTATCACAAGAGCAAGGCAGAACAATGCTCTGTCAATCCAGTCTCTGACCCTCTCCAAAGACAGAAACTCTGACAGAAGACTTGCCAGAGAGGTTTGTCATTGCTGCCACCGAGGTTTCTCGTTACTGCCACCAACCTTGGACCCCAGCTAGGAGGAACTCCACCAAGGATGAGTCTCTGGTCAAGCCTTCAGCCTAAGACCACTCATTAAAGATAAATGCCCATAGGCCAGAGATTTGGACTTTAATTATTGTCTTAACTTTATCCTACTCTGATTCTCCAGGTCTAAATAGCTCTGGTGGTATAGTGCCTACGGCATTTGACTAATAACCAGAAGGCTGGCAGTTCAAACCCACCAGCCACTCCTTGATAGGAAGATTGGGCAATCTACTTCCATAGTGATATTGCCTGGGAAACCCACAGAGAGGTCACTATGAGTTGGATCTGACTCAATGGCAGTGAGTTTGGTTTGTTTTAAATAGATGTCTTGAGTCTTACCTGTGTGCTGTACTGTGACTGCCTTGCTATAAACTGAATTAGTTTACACAGGAGAGACCTGAGCATTTCTCTAAGGTGAAAGTAGTTAGAATCACCTTCTATTCTACACAATCATCATTTGACTCTCTTTTTTTAGAAGTAAAATGATTTTGTCAGAGAGAACATAAAAGGAAAAGTGAAATATTTTCCCTCTTAAAGTAGACAATGATAACAAAGCATTTCTACTTATGCAATATTCAAATTTATGCAAGATCATCTGGAACTGAGGAAGCACACAGTGCATAAGTCTTTAGTATAATGGAATATTTCTGTTCTGTAACCAAAAATAAACAAAAACAGATCCATTACTGTTGAGTTGATGCCTACTAATGGTAACCCCATGTGTTACAGAATAGGGTTTCCTTGGCTGCAATATTCAGAGAAGCAGATTGCTAGCCCTTTCTTCTGCAGTATCACTGTGCATGTGTTTAAATCACCAATCTTTAGAATAGTAATTGAGACCAAATCTTTTGTGCCACCCAGATCCTTATGTTATTACCACAAGCCCCTATGTCCCTTTTTTTAGTCCTCCTGCCTCTCCTTGTGGTCTAGCACCATCAGGGCCTCCAGAACACTACTCCAGCATCTGTTTTGACAGATAAAGACCAATGCTGTATTGCATGGTGAATATGTTGAATGTCACACTTAGGAGATTTTTTATAAATAAGCAGAACTAAATATTAATTGCATTGTAGAAACTTTACCTCTGCATGGTCTCTAGATGCTATTTGTTTTGCACATATCAGTGATTAGTGATGAACTCCAAAGGGAAAGTAAATTTTCTGCTCATGATTTAGGAAAGGATGAGCACCTGGAAATGTCAGCAGATCGGTATCATTTACGTCATGATATCCATAAAGCACACAGGGAACACAGGACTTTTGAATAATCTGATGCAGGAAAGTGACATGATACTAAGCCCCAGATTACTGAGAGATACTTTGAGTAGGTGATGTCATTCTATGCCTTCTCATTATCTGTCTGTCCCCATCAGGTGTCACAATAATGGAACATCAATGTGAGCTCTGAGGCAGAAAGAAAAATTAAATGTCATACTTCACTTGAGAAGGGAGGAACGTCCTTGATTTTCTAGTAATAGAAAACCTATACTTTCACATACAACCCACAGCACTCACAGCACTTCAAACTATCTTTAATTTTTTTTTTTTTAATTTTATTTTGATTTGGGTGAAGATTTACAGAGCAAATTCACTTTTCATACAGCAGTTCACATATACTTTGTCTCATGTCATTGACCAAAATTTACAATACAACAGCTCCCCTCCCAATTCCTCCCCATAGCCACCTCTTCCCAGTGTCCATTCCTCCATACTCTTCTGCGCCCTGAGCTGTCTCCCTGTGCATAAGCATCCCTGCCTTCTCCCATGATTGTTCTCTCCAGGGTGTGTGTCTACTTGAGGTAAATGTTTAACTCACTTGCCTGTACTTTGTTTGGCTGGAAACCACAGGTGTGG
>NW_006921731.1:5414385-5427051 GCF_000298275.1 Orycteropus afer afer
GGGGTTTAGTCCAATTCTGTATCCTTCCCTTCAAGGCTCAGGGGTCCAAGATTATCTTCTGTGTCTGTGTTAATTGGTTTCCCTTTTCTTTGTTGAAGAAGGTCTGTGCAATCCTTCTGCCTAGTCCGCCATCTTGCCGGAACTCCTATCTTTAATTTGTTAAACTGATTGGCCTTTATATATGCCGACTGACTTTTATTGGGCAGTATTAATTAGCATCATTCCTGGTGCAGTTACTCAGAGTTTATTCCTCCCTTGTGAGTGAAAGGTTAGTGAGTGTGTAGATATATGTTCATTCTGCTATATACTGAGCATTTGCAATTTGCAAGCTCTGGCACTAGTTCAGAAATGAATCAGACACTTGCTCTTCAGTGAGCAGTCTATATTCCAGACATTTAACAGAATTGTTTTTTGCCTGCCAACATACATTCTCCATAGAACAGTACTTTCTTCTTGTAACAACACTTAGCATTTCCTTCATGAGCATGTTAGGGCATCTTTTAGTGAGGGGCATGCATTATTTTTCCAGCCCAGAATGGACATCAGAGTCTGTGCTCCAATCATCAAATTAGAGGTCCACCAGGTCAAATTCAGTGTATGATGTTGCCTGAGAGTATTTTTTTTAACCCTGGGACTTTATGAAGATAATAAAAAAGACTACTTATAAATGGCCATATCTTTTCTATGGAATCAATTTAATGTACAATTTATTATGTAGTTAAGGTATTTACTTACCTATTCAACAAATGATCCACTTATAATTTCCTCCTCAATAATAGGTGATGAAGGCATCCTGGTGGCACAGTAGTTACACACTCAGCTGCTAACAGAAAGGTTGGTGATTTGAACCAGTAAGATGCTCCACTGGAGAAAGATGAAGCAGTTTGATTTTATAAAGATTTCAGAAACCTTATGGGGCAGTTAGTTCTACCATGTCATATAGTGTTATTATGAGTCAAAGTTCACTTAATGACAATAGGTTTGGGGTTTTCTGGTGCATAGCTTGGCCAGAGGCCTATCTCTTCTGGATTTAGTCTTTCATTGCTATTTCTGCTATTCCTCCACTGTCACTTTGCACCCTTCTTGAACCCACCCCACCCTACCTGCACCACTGTCCCTTATTTGTATATAGATGTCATATTCTTGAATTGCAAACACACTTTATTTCTTGCCAGGTAAAACATATGCTATTTTAATTATTTCTGCATGTATAATTCAATGACATTGATTACATTCTTCAAATTGTGCAACTATTTGCATTGTCTTTTTCCAAATCATTCAACCACCATTAATATAAACTCACTGTCCCCTAAGCAAAAATTCCTTCTTTCCCCCATCTTTCTCACCCTAGTAGCCACCAATAATCTTTAGTTTTCATGTATTTGCTTGTTTCAAATAAGTGAGTTCATACATTTATCTTGTGATTAACTTCTGCTTAACTTGGGGTTTTCAAGATTCATCCATGTGTGATGTGGTAGTTATGTTTGTATGTCAGCCTGGCTGGGCCTGGTTGAGTGTCTGGGCAGCTGGTGGTAGTTATTCCCTATGATGAGACTGGTAATCAACTCCATGGTGGAATACTGTGAACAGCTGAGTAGCTGCTTTGCATATGTAGTCTGCTTCCTGTATATAAGAAGCAGCTTTGGGAATGATCTCTAGCTTATGGCGCACTTGGACCCTGCATGTAGCCATGTCTTTGTTGAGCAGGCTGCCATGATTTGCTGACCTTGGGACTTACAATGGACTTAAATTAATGGCCTGCTGTGTGGTTTGGTAACATCAGTACTATGCCATTTTATTTGTCAACCTTGGGCATCTCAGACTCAACAGCCAGCAGCTGTCTGAGTGAAGAAAAGCCTCTAGCTTCGGTGGGCTGGGAGCTGGAGGCAGAGCTGAAGCCCAAGGCTGAGGGGCTTTCACCCAGCCCCTAGAGCTTGGCACTTTGAACTTGGACTTAAAGCCTCCAAATTGTGAGAGAATAAACTCTTGTTTGTTAAGGCCATCCCATTTGTGGTATATTTTTGTCATAGCAGCACTAGGTAACTAGAACATGTGGTATGCATCAGGATTTCATTTCTCTTTCTGGTTGAGTGGTATTCATGTATATACCACATTTTGTTTATCTACTCATCTACTGATGGACATTTCAGTTGTTTCTACATTTTGGTTATTGTGAAATCCCCTCTCTTAATCTTAGTTTACTTGTTCTAAGTTCATTTCATAACTCTGATCAATTGCTTTGCTAGGGATGGTTTGCTCTTGGCTGAATGTATGCTGCAAAGTGACTGATGCTAGATGTATATTCTGCATAAATGGCTTCTCTTTCCATTTGTAAGCAACTGTTGAGTTGTGCAAAATTTCCATACCAGGGAAATATTATGTACCCATTGATGGTGATGGAAAGATTGTAAGTCAAGACTGGATCTTAGTTGCAAAGTTATTCCCCCATCACTGGGCAAGAGTGTGAGCACTTGTCATACTTGTTACCATCCTATCTAGTGGCCTCACTTTACTATAACTATTTATTGTAATAGGGCCTCTGAATTGCACAAATATACACATAATACCATAATAATGGCATCCCTTCAAGTCTTGCCAATCTGCATTGCTGGTTTCCATTGTCATTTACCACTCATATATGCTGTGGTTAGATGTATATCTTTTCTGGTTTCAATGAGCACCTACCCTGTTGGGATGATTACTGATAATAAGTCATTAATTCCACAAATACTATATTTATTAAGCATTTGCTATGTTCATTGTTGAAAGGGCCTCAGTGATGCAAGCAGTTTGCAATTGACTGCTAACCAAAATATTGGCTGTTGCAACCCACCTAGTAGCTCCACCGAAGAAAGACCTCACAATCTGCTTTTGTAAAGATCACAGCCAAGAAAACCCTGTGGAGCAGTTCTACTCTGTAACACATGGGTTTCCATGAGTTAGCGTCAACTCAATGACAGTTAAGAATAACAATATGTGCATTGTTATAGGTGCTGCAGCCAGGGCAAGGAACCAACCACAAGTGCCTGTTTCATAGAATTTATATAGATCAACCTTACCATTAAAGAAATGCATGGCAGGGTGATGGTGTGATGTTTAGTTAAGCTTATTAGAAACAAAAATATTACAGCATACTTATAAGGTGAAATTAAAATGTTAAGAAACATGAGAATTAGGTCAGAGATGACTGGTTGGGACTAGTTTTTGGAGAGTCTTGACTGATAAACTGTTTGAGAATCTTTGTTGTTGTTATTACTGTTAGCTGCTATCAAGTTGGTCCCTGACTCATGGCAGCCTCAGCCACAATGGAGTGAGATGCTGTCTTATCCTTCAACATTCTCATAACTTGTGGAGAATTGGACTGCTGTGACAATAGGGTTTTCACTGGCTGATTTTCAAAAATAGATCTCCAGGCCTTTTTTTGTCTTAGTCTGGAAACTCTACTGAAACCTGTTCATCATCATAGCAACACACAAAACTCCACTGCCAGATGAGTGGTCATGGTGCATGAGGTGCATTGGCTGAGAATTGAGTTCAGGTATTACCCATAAAAGGTGAAAATTCTACCATGGAACCACCAATGGGTCATATTAGAGTTTTTTTATTTTTATTTTTTATTTATATTTATTTATTTATTTTGTGTGTGTCACACTGGGTTGGGTGATCTGCGTGTACATCTTATTTACCTTTTTTTTTTTTTTTTTACTTATTTGCTATCATATTAGAGTTTTTAGATGTTCCTTATTTTATTAATAAAGATATTTTTGTACAGAGAGCTCTGGTGGCATAGCATGTAAGGCATTTGACTACTAACCAAAAATCTGCAGGTTCTTACCCACCAGCCACTCCTTGGAAGGAAAACTAGGCAATCTACTCCTGTAAAGATACCATCTTAGAAACCCAAGGAGGGGTACAGTGATATTATTAAGATGGTAACACTAAGGACATTTTCTTGGTTTTCACTTAGCTTAAAAATTAGATCATTTGACATCTGTCAATATTAACCATATTTCATTGTTGAGCAATAGCATGCATGTATATGTATACAACTGTTTAGGGATATTTGCATAAAATGGATATTTATGATTTTATATTTCAATTATATAGTCATGTAGAAGGTAGACTTCTGTATTGATTTGACTTGGTTAAACAATTTGTTTTCTGGTTGATCTTCCTGGAAGCACTGCTATTAAATTATGTTTAAAAAAGACTAACAGGAAAACAAAACTAAAACAGACATGGATCTAAAATAAAAAGAAATCTATCCATTCTAGCATTCAGTATGTTCTTTGTTCAGTACCACAAACTAAAAGCAGTCAATAAAGACAACTGATATACAAAAAGTGTATTGAACTTAAAATTGTCAATATCAGCATGGAAAGTTTTCTAGGTACATTCTGTGAACGCTACTTGTCAAAGTTTTATGAGCAGGAAAGTGACTTATCTTGAGCACCTTCTTTCACATGACAGTACTTCAAACACTTGAAGATGACCCCATATTTCCTAAAACTATTATGTCAAATTGAAACACACACACACACACAAGCATGCACATTCACAATGTAATCATGGCTACTTTGACTTAGCTGAACATTGCACCACCTCCTTTAACATAGGCTACTGCATATAATTTATTGAGGTACTGACCTTTCTAATTGATCTCTGTGTTTTTCATAGATACATATCTGCACTTCTTTCCAGAAGTATCTGTCTAGGACCCTGAAATCTGAAACAAATTTCAGGTTTTCAACTTGTTGATAGGTTTATTTTGGATGAAGTACACTGGTTTTGCTTTTGAATAAGTGTGATTTGGAGTGGGGATTACAACAAACTCTGCAGCAGGTTAGAAGTACTTTTAGAACAATGAGACACCAGTCCCTAACTTTGGAGGGACTGAGAGGTAGTTGTGCAGAACAAATGTACACATTTGCAAAAGGAGAAATTAATGCTACTAGTAGTTGAATGATTTGGAATAGGATAGTGAGGATAGTTACATGACCTGAAGAATGTAATTAGCATCACTGAACTGGTTTGTAAGGTCACATGTTTTAGTTTCACCACAATTAAACAACAACAACAAAAAAAAAAAATGAAGAAGAAGAAAAAGAAGAGACTAATGCTATTCAAAGAATATGAACACCAGCTTATTTTGGCAAAAACCTGGCATTGATTTATCCCCGGTCGCTCAGTAGCAATTGGTCTGCAATTTCACACTGTACTTAGTTTGAATTGTTGGTGAAAAAAAAAAAATGTTGTTCATTGACTAGCATTCGAAAAATGTAATTAGTACTTAGCTTGCTTGAAAGACAGAACAAAAGTTGAATGTCAGAGCCAGATATAAACAACTCCAGGACTAACAAGCACCTCAAGACTAATAAACTGGCCCTGAAATTTTGAAGAAGAGTTTGAATGGAACCTTGATTTCAGCCACTAACCATTTGAGGACCATTTGTTGCCTTTTTTTTTTTACCATATGGCTGAATAGTTAACGCACTATGCACACTTCTTTGAGAAGCATCATACTTTCTTATCTTTCTTCCTTTTTTTTTTTTTTTCTTTTAATGTTCACCTACTTCATTATGCTGCCTTCCCTCTTCTAGTTTCTTTCTCTCTCTAGGAAAGAAAATTGCTCTGAATGTAGAAAAATCTGGAAGTGAGCCATTTCTAAAATATACTCCATGAATAGTAGTGCTGAAGGATGGACAAAAGGTTTGTAAGTGAAAAACAGTAACCCAGTTTAAAAAGGAGTAAACCCAGTTTAAAAAGGAGCTTTACTGCAGAATCTGTAAGAACCCTTAATATGCATGCCAAAGCACATGGTGAGTCTTAAAGAAAAGAGAGTATAGTGATTCCTGAAACATTTGGAATTTTTTACATATGTGTGGAGCATATTGATGGACCAGTGTTGCTAGGCAACTGCTGTAGGAAATTGTTGCTATATATCCCTAGATATAGTAATGTGCCAGGACAAGTTTGGGAATGAGTAGCATAGGCTTATTTTTATTCTTTCCATTTCGCCTTTTCTACCCCTCCTGTTTGTCTGTCTGTACATCCTTCCATTTAACCATCTATCAATCCACATATCAATCCATCCAACAAACTTCTTTTATTCAATAAATTACTATGAGAGGCCCTGTACCAGGGCTGAGATACCCTATGGTGAAAGTAGGAAAGAGAGTTGAAGGTTAGAAGTGGGAGAAATGTGGCCTAATCTAGGATATTGTCATTTGAAGAGTTTATGTGCCTATTTTCCTAAATACTAAGAGCTCCCTCTCCTTTGCTTGCTTGCTTGCTTGCTTTCTATTTGCATTGGAATTGCCTTCTTGGGAAACATTTTTGTGAATGGGATGCAGAGGAATTTAGGTCAGCAGGGAGGAGAGGAACCTAGGCGTTGGCTCTATCTCAATGGTGTTCACTTAGCATTTTGAGCACCAGGTCCTGGGGTATGAATTTGAGAAACACTGGGGTAAAAGGTGACTGAGATACAAACCTTGTTCAACAAGTAGAGTCCAGAGACTGTTGTCCAGCCAGCTGAGCTCAGCAGGGAAGTAAAAGAGAGCCAGATAAAGACTCTATGCAGAAGCTCCCAACATCTATTGTTTACCTGAGCTTGTCAGAAAGCAAGAGCAAAGAGGACCTATTTCCTTGTCCAGGTGAGTGAGAACTGCATGTAAGAGAGATTTAGCAGCGAATTCTCAGATCCAGCAGTAAAAGCTCAGCTCGCAGCCAGCAACCTGTGGCTAAGCACATGTACATTGACTTTTGCGATGGACTGTTTTCAAGCTGAGAGCTTAGCAGCAATCAACCTGAAAGGAAGGACTGAGGGCTTGCAAAATGAGTTGAAATAAATCAGTAAATAGGGGTCTTTCCAACTGGCCACAATCTGAGAAAATGCAGGAAAACTGGTCATCCAACCCTATTCACCATAAATCAGGGCTTCCAAAGTGTGATGGTTCAGGTGGCCTAGCTCTCTGCATTAAGAAAGGGGTCACACAGACCTTAAGTGACAAACTTACAGATCTTAAGTGACATTGTTCTTTTACCTTACAGACCTAAAGTGACAACTATAATCACAAGACTTTCTATAATAACAAATCCAAACAGCACCCCCGTAGGTCATAGGATTGGAGAGGACTAAAGTGAGATAACGCAGATAGTGCCTGACACAGAGTAGGAATTCAATAAATCATCGTTTTTTTTTTTTTTTTTAAATCTTTCTTATTCCTTCTATACTTCCTTCAAAGGAGCCCTGATGGTCTAGTGGTTAAGCACTGGGCTGCTAACCAAAAGGTCAGCAGTTCCATCCTTCTCCAAGGGAGAAAGATGTGGCTTTCTGTTTCTGCAAATATTACAGCCTTGGGAACTCTATGGGGCAGTACTACTTTGTCCTATAGTGTCACTATGAATCAGAATTGACTTGATGGCATTAGGTCTGTATTTCCCTCGTTAGTTTCTCAAACCAACCAAAATAAAATGCACATATATATTGATTTGTATGAAAAGGTCATGTTCTGCCTACCCAGAATCTTAATACTCAGCAGCTAAAAATTTAATCTACCAATGGAGATGATCCTGTTTTTTACCATTGAATTTTCAAAAAGCATTATTGGGGAATTTTGTCCTGCCTTTTAGCCTTAGTTTATGTTTTCTTCTTCTCTTTTATTGTTGTTAGGTGCCATCAAGTTAGTTCTGACTCACAGCAACACTATGTACAACAGAACAAAACACTGCTTATTCCTTCACCAGCCTCACAATCCTTGCAATACCTGAGCCCTTCACTGCAGTCACTGTGTCAATCCATGTTGTTGAGGACCTTCCCCTTATTCACTGCCCCTCTACTTTACTAAGCATGATATCCTTCTCCAGGGACTGGTCCCTTCTGATACCATGACCAAAGTAGCAGAGATGAAGTCGGACCATTCTCACTTCTACAGAGCATTCTGGCTGCACTTGCTCCTGGAGATTTGTTTGTTCTTCTGACAATTCATATTTTCAGTATTATTCACTAACATCACAATTCAGAGGCATCAGTTCCTGTTCGGTCTTCCTAATTCATTGTCCAGCTTTCACATGTATTGAGACAATTCAAAATGCCATGGCTTGGGTTAGTTAGTCTTCAAAGTGACATCTTTGCTCCTTAAAATTTTAAAGAAGTCTTTTGCAGCAAATGTGCCCAGTGAAATACAACATCTGGTTTCTTGACTATTGCTTCCGTGAGTGTGAATTGTGGAGCCAAATGAAATCACTGACAACAACCTTTCTCCATTTATCATAATGTTGCTTATTGGTTCAGTTGTTAGGATTTTCATTTTCTTTATGTTGGGGAGTAATCCATACTGAAGTCTTTGATCATCATCAGTTAATGTTTCAAGTCATCTTCACTTTGAGCAAGCAAGCTTGTGCATATCGCAGATTGCTGATGAGTCTTCCTCCAATCCTGATGCCACATTCTTCTTCATATAGTCCAGCTTCTTGGATTATTTGCTCATTACACAGATTGAAAAAATATGGTGAATATCTTGACACACTTGACACACTCTTCCTGATTTAAAAGTGTGCAGGATCCCCTTGTTCTGTTCTAATGACAGCCTCTTGGTCTGTGTGCAGGTTCCTCGTAAGCACAATTAAATGTTCTGGAACTCCCATTCTTCATGATGTTATCCATAATTTGTTATGATCCACACAGTCAAATGCCTTTGCATAGGCATAAAACACAGGCAAACATCTTTCTGGCATTATTTGCTTTCAGCCAAGATCCATATGACATCAGCAAAGATATCTCTCACTCAGTGTTCTCTTCTGCATCCAGCTAGAATTTCTGAAAATTCCATCAAAATACTGTGGTAACTGTTTTTGGTTTGTTGTTATGTTGTTATGTGCCATCGAGTCGACCCCGACTCATAGCGACCCCTCCTTGGGTTTCCTAGGCAGTATCACCATGGAAGTAGGATTGCCCAACCTTCCTTCTGAGGAGTGGCTGGTGGGTTTGAACCTCCAGCCTTCTGGTTAGCAGGCAAGTGTCTTAGCCACTATGCTACCAGAGCTCCTGTTTTTGGTTTATCTTCAGCAAAATTTTACTTGGGTGTTATATTTATGATATTGTTCAACAATTTCAACATTCTAATGACTCATCTTTCTTTGGAATGGGCACAAATATGGATCTCTTCCAGTCAGTTCGCCAGGTAACTGCCTTTCAAATTTCTTAGCACAATTAAGTAAGAGCCTGCAAGGCTGCATCTGTTTGTTGAAACATCTAAACAGGTATTCTGCCACTTCCTGGGCCTTGTTTTTCACCAATTCCTTCAGGCAGCTTGGTCTTCTTCCTTCAATACCATTGACTCTTGATCATATGCTACCTCTTGAAATGGTTGAATGTCTACCAATTCTTTTGAATATGGTGACTCTGTATATTCCTTTACTTTCTTTTGAAGCTTTTGAAGCTTCTTGCATAAACTACTATTATTCCCCTAGACTCCTTTAATATAGCAATCAAGGCTTGATTTTTTTCTTTAATTCTTTCAGCTTGAGAAATGCCAAACATGTTCTGTCCTTTTGGTTTTCTAACTCCAGGTCTTTGCAGATTTCATTATAGTTTTTCTTGAGTCACCCTTTGAAATCTTCTGTTCAGCTCTTTTGATCTTATCATTTATTCCATTTGCTTTAACTACTCTACATTCAAAAGCAAGTTATAGAATCACTTCTGACATCTATTTTGATCTTTTCTTCCTTTCCTGTCTTTTTTAATGACCATTTGCTTTCTTCATGTATTATGCTCTTGATGTCATCCCACAATTCATCTAGTCTTCAGTCATTGGTGTATGATGAGTCAAATCTATTCTTCAGATGGTCTCTAAATTCAGGTAGGATATGATTAAGATCATATTTTGGCTCTCATGAACTTGTTTTAATTTTCTTCAGCTTCAACTTGAACTTGCATGTGAGCAATTGATGGTCTGTTCCACACTCAGCTCCTCACCTTGTTTTAACTGATAATATTGAGTTTCTCCATCACCTGTTTCCCTAGTGATAGTTGATTTGAATACTGTTCATTCCATCTGGTGAGGTCCACAACTATAGTCACTGTTCATGTTGTTGAAAAAAAGGTATTCACTATGAATAAGTTATCGGTCTTGCAAACTTCTATCATGCAATCTCCAGCTTTATTTCTATCACCAAGACCATATTTTCCAAGTACTGATGCTTCTTCCTTGTTTTCAACTTCCACATTTCAGTCACCAGTAATACACCTTGATTGCATGTTTGGTCAATTTCAAACTGCAAAAGTTGGTAAGAAAAAAAAAAATCTTTAATTTCCTTATCTTTGCTTCACTGGTTGGTGAATAAATTAGAATAATAGTAGTATTAATGGATCTTCCTTGTAGGCATATGGATATTACCCTATCACTAATAACATTGTGGGAGCTCTGGTAGCATAGTGGCTAAAGCACTTGACTGCTAACCAGAAGGCTGGCGGTTCAAACCCACCAGCCACTCCTCGGAAGGAAGGTTGGGCAATCCTACTTCCGAAGTGATACTGCCTCGGAAACCCAAGGAGGGGTCGCTATGAGTCGGGGCCGACTCGACGGCACATAACAACAACAACAACAATAACATTGTACTTCTTGATAGATCTTGAAATATTCTTTTTGACAATGAACGTGGTGTGATTCCTCTTCAATTTGTCATTCTTGGCATAGTAGACCATATTATTATCTGATTAAAAATGACCAATACTAGTCCATTTCAGTTCTCTAATGCCTAGGACATCAATCTCTATATATTCCATTTCATTTTTTACAACTTCCAATTTTCCTAAATTCATACTTTGTACACTCCATGTTTTGATTATTAATGGATGTTTGTAGCTATTTCTTCCCATTTTGAGTAGTGCCCCATTAGCAAATGAAGGTCACAAAATTTTACTCCATCCTTGTCATTAAAGTCAAGGCTACTTTTAGGAAGCTGCTCTTCTTTCCCAGTCATGTTTTAAGTACCTTTGAACCTGAGGGGCTCCTTATCCAGCAATATATCAGAAAATATTTCATGGCTATTCATAAAGTTTTCCAGTAATATATCAGACTGTTTCATTGCTATTCATACTCTTTTATTAGGGGCAGTGAAATGCAAAATTGAAAAAAAAAATGAAGTCTGAATCTTAGAACCTTATTTTTAAAAGGGAGATTATAATAATAATGTTTTGTCAAATGGGAATGCCAGGCATACCAGGAGGGTACCGTTCTTTATCCTATCATTCTTATGAGATTATGTGGGATTTTCCTACTTGGATGTTTAAGACTAAAGTTGGTGTTCCATGGACCTTTCTCTTTCTGGCAACACTTGCACCCCTTGGAGGAAAATTTTCAACTCTTGCTCAATTAGACATTCAGTATTGACATATAAACTGATACTTATTAATACCTACTAGATGACAGGCTATTTATATCCTTACCTATATGTATATCTAGGAACTCTGGTAGTGTAGTGCCTAAGGCAGTTGATTGCTTACCAGAGGCTGGTGGTTCAAACCCACCAGTCACTCCTTGGAAGGAAGGTTGGGCAATCTACTTCTGTAGTGATACCACCTCAGAAACCCAAGGAGGTGTCACTATGAGTTGTGTCCGACTCCACAGCACATAACAAGAACAACAATATGTTTATCTGACTATCTTCCATTTATCCATCCATCCACCTTTACATCCATTCACTCATGCATCCATTCATCATTCATTCTTCCATCTAGCTATCTTTCTGCTTCTTACACTCCTGAAGCAGTTACACCAGTGGGTAATAGAGTTCCCCTTTTTCAGACACAGATACTCAGACTCAGAGAGAAAGTAAATTGCCAAGGTAGTACAATTAGAAGATGCCTTAGCTAGGATTTGTCTGTGTGATTCACTTTGGAGGCAAATCCTAGTTGTAGTGTACATGTGCATCATGGAAAAGACCCTTCACTTCTTGGACCCTTTGCTGAGGAGTTTGACTCCTCAAATGAGCTGATAAGGAAGTTTATGTGCCTCTTCCTTTGGTGCTGGCAGAATAATCAAACTACGCAGGGCCCTTCCCATATATGTGCCCCTTTACCCCATCCCCAGCCTTTAACCACAATAAAAATCCAGGCAGGTCTCCCTTCTCTGCTCTGTTGAGTCATTTCAGATCTACCTGATAGGCCTGCCCTGCTCTACCTAGTGACCTAGCATATCTTTTCATAGCCTCTTGGTGTGTTTGGTGTCATCAGTCTCAATATCAGAGAAAGAAAAGAATTACACCTTCTTGTTTAGAAAATAGGGGAAAGCAGTTAGCCATCACTTGTTATTCAAAGAAAACTTCTCTGTGACACAAGAGTAGGAAGAAGGAGACCTATAATGAACCAAGATAACCTTGCCATAGAGCAGGCCTTGTGGTACAACAGTTAAGCACTAGGTTGCTAACCAAAAGGTTGGCAGTTCAAACCTATCTAGTGGCTCTGAGTGAGAAAGACCTGACAATCTGCTCCTATAAAGGTTACAGTCAAGAAAACCCTATCTACTCTGTTATATGTCTCAATATAAAGAAAACAAAAATCCTCACAACTAGACCAATGAGCAGCATCACAATAAATGGAGAGAAGATTGAGGTTGTCAAAGAATTCATGTTGCTTGGTTCTACAATCGATGCCAATGGAAGCAG
>NW_006921731.1:5427763-5441452 GCF_000298275.1 Orycteropus afer afer
GACTGGGTTCTATTCATAGTGACCCTATAGGGCAGAGTAGAACTGTCTCATAGAATCTCCAAGGTTGTAATCTTTATGGAAGCAGACTATCACATTGTTGTCATATACCAGAAGAAAATAGGACATAATATTAAAAGTTAGCTATGTGACATTTGACAAGGCTACTTAATCTCTGTGACATTCAGCTTTCTCATCTATAACATGGAAATAGAAATATTACCATCATTATTGGAAGGATTACATGTATTACATGTACTATAAGTACATGCCTGAGACCAGCACAGGGCCCGAGACCAGCACAGGGCCCAGCTCACTGTGAGTATCTGGTCAAGGTTAATTTCCTTCCCTCCTTGTTCTTCCTTAGGAAAATAAAGATAGTACATGATAAACAGTGCTAACTTTCAAAAAGTTTTCCTTCATTATTTTTCCTTAGATCTTGATTTAAACTAAATTCATTTTTCAGGACCAGGAGGTACAGTTTGAAACAAATATGATGATTATTATGATGCCTAAGATTTCAAAGCAGGAGACTGATGTTACCAATAACAGAAAACCGGAAAGGCTGGAGGGTGACTTGGCTTGGGGGAAATAATAATAAATTTGATTTCAGACATACTAAGTTTGAGATCAGAGGGCCCTGTGATGCAGGCAAGGGAAGTGTAGGGAGGCCATTTAGGAAAGAGAAGGTTGAAATGTGATTTGTGAAGCATCTCTTAAAACCATTCAATGCCAGGTGCCAGGCGGAGTTGGAGAGGAGAAGCTGGAGCTGCCTAAGGAAAAATCAAAAACAGATCCACAAAGTAGGAGAAGCACTTACAGGAACTGTAAGCATGAATGAATCAGTCCTCTAACTACCAAGTTTATTCACATGCGCAGAGAGGACACACATGTTGATCTATTAATTTTAAATCTTCTGGAAGGGGCTCTAGTACTTGGAATTTTAAAATAGATACTAAACACACTTACATTTTGCAGGCTATATGATTTTTGTCACAGCTAGTCAACTTGGGCTGATGTAATGCTAACATGGCCACAAAAAATACATACATAAATAGCTATGTCTATATTTTAATACAATTTCATTTACAAAGCAGTCAGCAGGCTAGAATTTGCACACATAGCTGTAATTTGCAAACCTCTGTTTTAAAGAATCGTGATGTAGAATTGAGAACCATTGAAATAGAAAGTTCTATTTATGAGGTCAAAGACCAAATTCATTTGGATTTCCACATATCCCCAAGAGTCTAACAAGGCACAACTCAATATGCCCTTTTAAATTGATGGTTTTATTCACATCAAGAAATGTTCTGAAGCACAGCTGCATTATTGTATAAATCACTAGTAAATAGCTTTCTGAGCAAAACCAAGGCATGCATGCATTTTCACTGGAAATCAAAGACTTAAAGATGAAAAGATAGGATTTCAGAGTCAGCCAGCATATACATGTGGAGAGCCAAAGGAAGTTTTTGGCAACTCTACAAAAACACCAAATAGACAACAGCCACCTTCTAGATGCTTTTTGGGGTCACGGGCCATGGAAAATGTTAAAACATCAGAGATGTTACAAATCACAGTGCTGTCTGTAAGACCTAAATGTCAATGTCTGTGATCCCTCCTTATATAGAAAGCTTTGCAGCTGCCCTCTCCCCAGCCTTTCACTGTGCCTCAGAAGTTGGCATCGCTGCTACATCTCAGTAGACCACCCACAGAAGTATTAACTACTGAGCAAGAACCAAACTCTTCCCAGTGATCTAATTTGGTTTACACAAATGAAGCCAGTTGAAATAACCTAATGAAAAGTGTACCTGCAACCTACAATAGATTCTAGAGGGAATGTGCTGTTTTCATAAGAGAAGTGTTTTGACTCATAGTGATCCCATAAGACAGAGTAGAACTGCACCGTAGGGTTTTCTTGGCTGTAATCTTTACAGTAGCAGATTGTAAGGTCTTTTCCACTAAAGTAAGCTAAATAAGAACCATATTCACCTGTTCTGACTGACCTACAAATTATAAAAAGCACAGTTAGGAACAGATCTCTTCTATAATCCAGGAACTGCCAATATATATATGCACATACATATACAGACACATATACATAAACATACACATATGCATACACATGTACATATACGTATACACTCACTCCTCAATTATTTATGTGGTTAGATTCCAAAGATCACATTGTTATGCAAACAATGTCAGCATGTGAAAATGGAAGATGACTACAACATTAAGTAACTGCCAGATTACATCATCACATAAGTGCCAAATTATATCATTGCATAACTGCCAAACCACTAAGAATCATGGCCCAGACAAGTTGACACATAACCATAACCATCACAGCCAGTGTTACTCTCACCTCACACCTCAGCTTTCATTCCTGCCAGATGATTGTTGTTAATGCACAAAATAGTTGGATGATTTTTTTTACTGTTATTGTAAATGAGACGGTTGATAAGTGGCTGCTATCCAAAAGGTCAGTTGTTTGAATCCACTCGTCACTCTGGAGGAGAAAAGACTTGCTGTTCTGCTTCTGTAAACAAACAATAGACAGGCATGTGGGATGAACATTTACATCAGATAGATATACTCTTTGGAGCAATCAATTGTGAGAGAAGAGAAGGGCAGTGTTTGCACAGGGAGACAGCTCTGGAAGTGAGAGTGCATGGGAAGGAAGGACACAGGGAAGTGGTAACTACAAGGAGGAAGTGCAAAGAAAGCTGTTACATTGTGGAGAATTGTAGTCAATGTCATGAAACAAAATGTGTATGAACTGCTGTATAGAAAATGAATTTTCTCTGTAAATTTTCACCCAAATCACAATAAAAATTTTTAAAAAAAGTCCAGCCTCTCTAGTTTGGACTGTAGTGGAGATAATAACCCCCAACCATGAGCACTGGTGCTTTACATTCTTCCGTAGATCATTCTGAGTGCTTGGATTTGTAACATTGCTTTCAGCCAAGATCCCCACTACAGTGTGATTGTTTATGCAGATATGAATGGTACATATCTGAAATTAGCTTAACCTAGAAAATTAAAAAAAAAAATACTCTCAGTGTCAAAAATTGGAAATAAAATAAATCTCAAATTTTATTTTTTTTTAATTGTAACCCTCAAATTTCAAAGCTGTTAGTCCACTGAAAGTGTAAGCCATGCTAATACTATTATCTCTTGCCTGCATCACTTGAGCTGTTCTAAATGGAAGAACATACTCTCCTCTGCTGGAAATACATCATTGCTTATGTATACCAGATCTTCTGAAAGTAATGTGGCACTTCAGTTATAACAACAGTGACTATTAAAATAAAATGGCTTTTATAATATGCAATAGCAATGTCATCCATGGGGTGATATTATTGTTAGCACTGGAAAATTCATCCACAGGATTTGTCATCCTATGCTGGAAGTTGAATTTGATAAACAAGCCATGATATGGCATCTTATTTGAAAGCAAACTCTGCACAATATAAAATTTAATGTTAAGAAATGGAATTCAAACAAACAAACAAAAAATGATGCTATAATGATTGTAGATTTATGCTCTGGGAGAATGTAGTTCTTTCCTATGTTGTGTTGTTGCTGTTATGTGTCATCGAGTTGGACCCGACTCATAGCGACCCCTCCTTGGGTTTCCAAGGCAGTATCACTATGGAAGTAGATTGCCCAACCTTCCTTCTGTGGAATGGCTGGTGGGTTAGGAGAGTTGTTGAACATATCAGGTCTTTTGGAAATGCATATCTCACCTATGTGTCCACCATATATATTTGGTATCAAGTAATAAGGTCTGGTGTATAATGCGTAAGGCATTTGACTACTAACCAGAAGGTTGGAGGTTCAAACCCACCAGGCACTCCTCAGAAGGAAGATTGGGCAATTTACCTCCATAGAGATACTGCCTCAGAAACCTAAAGAGGGGTCACAATGAGTCTAATTGACTCGGCAGGAGTGAGTTTGGTTTAGTTTGGTTTTCAGTAAGGCCCATGAGTGGCACAAATACTTTGTGTTCACCCACCAATCTAAAGATACTGGTTTGAACCCACTTAGTGGTGTCTGGAACAAAGGCCTGTAGACTGGTTTCTGTAAAGATTACAGCCAAAGTGGAAAACAACAACAAAACAAACAAAAGAACAAGCCCTAGGGAGCTCAGTTCTACTCTGTAATGTAAATATGAGGCTACTATGAATCAGAATCAACTCAAGTGAATGGTGCCTAACAACAACAGACTGCCCCTAACAGGCTCCACTCTTATTTATTGGACCTTTGGGTACCTTTACCCCAGATTGTCTTCCTGCAGGCTGAGACAGAGGAATGAATGAATGTGTGAGTCTGTAGTTCTTGCAAATAAAACGTGATATCTATCATGGAAACATTCATAGACTATCCACATCCATTCTTCTCCTGAAATTTGTTTTGTGCATAGATCATCTGACATAAAACTGCTTCCAAGAGGCAGGGAAGAGCTGGCCTTCACACACACAGTTTGCCAGCACCTGCTGATCCATTCAACCTATAACTAATCTTTGTTCTGCGAAGAGAGCAGGAGACAGTGGGGACATTGTAAGGGACTTTTTCTTCCTCTTAGAACGCTTGGCTCTCTAATTATTCAAAGGGTACATTGTCTTTCTTTGTTAAGAACTATCAACATCAAAAACTTACCATTGCCTCAGGCTGGGCAATAACCTCTTTGAGGGTAAGGAGCCAATCACTAGAGCATCTTTGCTTCTGTCCCAGCATTTAGCTTGGTGCTGTCTCCAGTACTAATGATCCCGTTTTGTTTCTATTAGGTGTTATTATTAAAGAGTAATGCTGCTGTATGCTTTTACTCCTTCAGTTTTTTTTTTTTTTTCACTTGTTGTTACTTTGTTTTTAAATCTATTTTTAAATGAAAATCAAAAGGGTGTTGGCTTACTCACTTCCTAGCCAGGCAATACTATATAGACAGTTAAGCTCTCCGGACCTGTTTACTTATTTGTAAAACAAGGTGGGAAGACTTAGTGTTGTGCTAGAAGGAAGGCAGTCTCTAGAGATGGCCCATGGAGCTCCATCTGCCTGACATTTTCATGAGCAAGGAGGATGCAGAAGGCATACTAATGAGCTTTGCAGAGGATATGGTGCTGGAAGGTGTGTTTAATGTTTGAGTGACAAAAGCAGAAGAAAAAAGATTGTGATAACGTAGAACGGTGGATGATACTTAAAAAAAAAAGCAAAAACTCACTGCTGTCAAGTTGAATCAAGCTCATAGCAACCCCTCCTTGGTTTTCCAAGGTGCTATCTCTACAAAAATAGATTTCCTGTGGGTTTGAACCACCAGCCTTCTGGTTAGTAGTCAAATGTCTTAAGCATTATGGCCACCAGAGCTACCCTACACCACCAGAGCTCCTGGACTGAGTCAGTTCTTCAGGGATCAACGAAAAAAAGCCTTCTATAGTGATGTAAAGGTACCTAGTAGCATAACAGTTTTGCACTTGGCTGGTAACAGAAAGGTTACCAGCAGACAGACAGTTGGAACCTATCCAATGGTGTCCCAAAAAGAGACCTGCTGAAATGTTTCAGTAAAGATTACAGCCAACGAAGCCTTATGGTGCACTTCTACTGTAACATAGGGGGTCACCATGAGTTGGAATTGACTCAATAGCACAAGACAACAACCACCTAGTAAAACCGGTAAGAATTAGGGAGGCTACAGTTTAAATCCATCTACCTTGGGAAAAGTTCACTATAAGGTCAACGTGTAATATGACTTCAAGAAAAACACTTCACTTTTGTGAAGACATAAGGTCAAGGGTGTGGGGTGTGTCCATATCAAGTTTGTTATCTGTCTGAAACATGTGTCTTCAATTCTAAAGTGAGAATAATCATAACTTTTTTTTTCTAGTTGTCATCAAGTTGATTCTAACTCATAGTGACCTCATGTGTGTCAGAGTACAACCGTGCTCAATAGGGATTTCAAGTGCTGATATTTTGGAGGTAGATCACCAGGGCTTTCTTCCAAGGCATCTCTGGGTGGACTCAAACCTCCAACCTTTTGGTTAGCAGCCAAGCATATTAATCATTTACATCATCCAGGGACTCTAATCACAATGACAATTTCTAACTATCTTCCATGAATCCTATGAAGATGCTTTGCTTGGTTTATCTCAGTAATCTTCACAGAAGTTCTGTGAGAGGTGAATACTAACATGATATTGCCCAAGGCCACATAGGTAACCAAAGGTAGAGTTTGAATTCAAACCAAGTTCTATCTGACTTCAAAGCTCAAACTGTAAAATGCTATATTCTCTATTGTCTTCCATCATAATGTTTAAAAAGGCAGTGGGCTAAATGTGGCCATACAAACATGGTTCCTAACCCAATGTCTTGTGTACAGGTGTAGAGTCAATGCTAATATCCTCTCCATTTGGTCATCCTGTCTTCTTCCATCTTCCTCCACTTGGCAGAGTTCTAACCTAGCATATACCTCTGAAGATTATTCCAGGTTTATGGCATGTTCTCCTGATAGTGCAATATACCAAGCCTCTGTCAATTTGTTTTACTGTGGTAGCTTTAGTGTTGCTATGATACTGGAGGCTATGTAACCAATATTTCAAATACCAGGAGGTTCATCCCTGATAAGTGGGTTTCAGTGGAGCTTCCAGACTAAGACAGACTAGGAACAAAGGCCTGATGATCTACTTCCAAAAATAAGCAAGTGGAAATTTTATGGATCACAGCAGAATATTGTCTGATACAGTGCTGGAAGATTTTTGGTTAGAACCAAAAAACAAAACACCAAACCCACTTCCATTGAGTCAATTCCGCCTCATAGTGACCCTCATTGGGCTTCCAAGGCTATAAATCTTCATAGAGGTATATTGCCTCATCTTCCTCCCTCGGAGCAGGTAGTGAATTTGAACTGCTGACCTACACTACACCACCAGAGCACTCTCCCTAGGTTAGAAGGAACTCAAAATACACAGTGGCTGAAACAATGAACATTAGCATGACAGTGATTGTGAAGATAGCACAAGACAAGGCAATATTTCATTCTGTTTTATGTGGGGCTGCGATGAGTTGGAGCAGACCTCATGGTAACTAACAATAGCAACAATGTGGAGACTTCAGGAGTAGACTTTTCTCACACCTAGTCATCACAGTTGTAGGATTTTACCTATAGAGCTTGATTGTCCCTCCAAGTCCAACATAAACCTTTTATAGCCAGCCACATTGAGACCAGATAATTATTCAACATCAGCAACAATGCTCCCCTCTGTCTGAGCAAACTTAGGGTTGCTGAGAAAACATTTGAAGGGACTGGATTTTGAGTCACTGGAAACATTCCCTAATGGAAGCTAAAACCTCTCTGCTAATAGGTAAGTCTATTATCCATAGAAGTTAAAATAATTCATTTCTCAATACATTGTCTGAGGCACAGGTTTGAGCCAAAGGCAGCATCAACGTCCTTGCAAGAGACTTGGTTAGCTCTGAGGGGTATTAACTCTGTCCTATTAAGAATTTGTGACACTACTTATTTCAGAGAATTGACAAGACTGGTTTAGTAGAAAAAGAGCTTGGTGCCTGAATGGCCAAAACAAACATGTAGTTATTGGCTGCTTGATATTCCCGGTAGGTCCAAAATTTCACTCTCTAGCTCACTCCTGCTTTTAAAAAACTCATAGCAACAGGGCTGTTCTGAATCCAGATTAAGTAATATTTATTGTTAGGGTAGGGACAGTATTCTGGGACCTGGACCATACTTTAGCTGCTGTCCGGTGAAAACAGTAATGGAGCCAAATGTACTCAGGGCAATGCCTTCCTGTAATAATGGTGGCTTTGCCTTCTCCAAGCAACCCCGCATGACTGTTCTCTGTAAATGGCCCTGAGGACAAATCAGAATTTGCATTCCTTGGAAGAATGTGGACATCGTGACATCCTAGCTGGGTGGGTGAAAGAGCTCATGCTATCTCTAAGCACAGGGGAAAAAAAAAATCCCTTATCTAATGCACATAAAGAAAATATTTTTTAAAAGAAACATACAGAATAAACAAGTTAAAAAATAAAAACAACCCAAAAAACTGTGCTTAGGGGACACCAAGCTTCTGTTAAGGGTGATGGTATGGTATAATGTGGGAACAGACAAGGATAACTACTGAACAACATGATGAGCATAATTAATGTCATTGACCTATACACATAAAGATAATTGAAATGTCAAATATTTTGTTACATGTATATTTACCACAATAAAAAAAATTGAAAAGAAAAGGAAATATCAATTCAAGTATGCATTTTTAAATTGAAAATCTTTTTAAAAAACAACTATATATTTATATGTACGTATATTAAAAGGATTAGAGGGGAAAAAAGTTAAATTGTTAGCAAGGATTTTCCCTGGGTTCAGAGATAACAGGTGGTTGAAATTTCCTTTCTTTATTTTATTTTTCTGGGATCTCTGGTAGTGTAATGCCTAAGGCACTTGACTGCTAACCAGAAGGCTGGCTGTTCAAAACCACCAGCCACTCCTCAGAAGGAAGGTTGGGCAATCTACTTCCGTAGTGATACCGCCTCGGAAACCCAAGGAGGGACCACTGTGAGTCAGCACAACAAACAACAACATTTTACTTTTCTTATCTTTATTTTATAAACTCCCTTCTTTGATCAGAAATTTCTTTCATAATCATTAAGTACAAATGTATTTTTAAATAATGATTAAAGTGTGACAATGTTGAGACATGCTGAGACATTTTTGCCTACACAGGACCAATGCATTGGCCCCGGAGGACAGAGGCTAATTGAGCCTCTGTTGACCCCCACTTTCAGACCCAGCATTACCTTCTAAGTTTGACCAAAACATCCCAAGGATGGCTACCATTATGTATGTAAAGTCATATATCAAAAGGTGTTTAGGAGAAAGGATTTCTATTTTTTTTTTTTTTTTTTGAGAATTCTATAAGGAGTGCTGGTGGCATAATAGATAAGACATTTGGTGAGGATCCTATAGAGGTGACCAAAATCCTGTCAAGGAAACATATTAACATTCATTCTCCTTTTTCTCTATGCTGATCTGGCATGAGATTACAAAATAATAAATAAATAAATAAATAAACGTGGCCATCCATTTGACTCTGACCATGGCGACCCCACATGTATCAGACTAGAACTGCACTCCATAGATTTTCAGTGGCTGTCATCTTACAAAAGTAGATCACCAGGCCTTTCTTCCACAGCATCACTGAGTAGATTCAAATCACCCGTCTGAATGCAAACAGATTGCATGACCCAGGAGCCTAGGTACTCCTATTACAGAGAATAAAAACACTTTTTTGGGCCACTCACAATCCATTTAGGAAATCAAACAAATGTGAAGATTACAACAATAAAATATGGTTGTCGTATGTGAAGGGTGCCCAAGGAAGAGGCATGGAATTTGGCACTTAACAGTTTAAGGAGCACTCTGACCTCTTGCTTCTCTCTACAGAGTATAACATTAGAGAGCTTCCCTGGGCCAGGAGCTGTTATATGTTACTTTTAGCATTAATTTTTCATTTTACCTCCCCCACTAATAAAAGCCTGTGGAGTAGGTGCTGTTTCTCTCTCCATTTTAGAGGTGAGGAAAATGAGGCTCAGAGACATTTCGTCATTTTCCCAAAATCACTCTGCTGCTAAGCGGTGAAAGTAGGACTCTAATCCAGATCTTTTTCTCTCTGAAGCCTGCATTCTGACCCCTCTGCTCTCTGCTTCCTGGTGCAAGAACTGGAGTACCTCCATGAAAAGTGTCTGTCATAGTCCACCTAAGAGGAGAGACCAGAGAACCAGAACCTAGAGCTCATTTTCCAATGATCAGTCTGCAGAAGGAAGGAGAGTGAGGTGTGTCTTTTTTTTCTCCCACTTCCTCCCTGTGGTTATCCCTTCCTTGTATCCTTCTTGCCCATGCACCAGTCCTGCCTCACCACTTTTCTCTCTGTGCAAATGCTGCCCTTCTGATCTCCCATGGTTGACTATACCAAGGAGTGTGTCTCCCTGGTATAGTTGTTCAGCACTGTGTCTTCTGGAATGTGTGCAGTTTGGAGGAAAAGAAAGAGTGCACCTGCTTCACAATGTAAGTTTCTGAAGTAATTTTTATTTTTAGTCTCATTATGTTTCCTGAATAAACTAGACAATGAGATGAGAAAGAGGAGAGAGAGAGAGAGAGAGAGAGTGTGTGTAAGAGAGAGAGAGAGAGAGAGAGAGAGAGAATCTAACTTTTTTTTGTTTCCAGTTCTCAGTGACAGTAAGCCTTGGCCATGGCAGCTAGCTATGCATCTCCTATCTCTCTATCCCATTGTACAGAAGGAAGGTCAATGCCATGAGCATTCCTGATTCCTCATGGCCTCTTGGTTGCACATTGCAAGGTTCTTACCACACAAATTCCCAGGGAATGACACTGTCTTTCCTTTTCTTCAAGGAGCTCTGGTGATATAGTGGTTAAAGCAATTGGCTGTTAACCAGTAGTTTAGGCAATTTGATCCTACCAGCTGCTGAAAGGAGAAAGAGGAGGCAGTCTGCTTCTGTAAAGATTTATAGCCTTAGAAATTGTGTGGGGCAATTCTACCCTGTTATAGCATCACTATGAGTCAGAATCAATTTGATGTCAATGAGTTTGAGTTTGGTTTGGGCTTTCCTTTTCTTTATGACCTGCCCATTGTCTGCTCTGTAATGTTCAGGACTTTTTGCATGAGCCCATCATAGCTCTACTTTATCCAGTCCATATCTGTGCCTTTCAGTGTCTCTTGCTCTACTCATGCCCTTCGCAGATTATTTCTGCATAGCCAAGTAGTACCTGTCTTTCAAGGTCCTACTCAAATATCAACTCCCAAAGGAAGCTTTCTCTGTGAATATTTCCCCTATATTTTATTTCATTGCCTCACTTTGCAAGATGAGGAAAGAAGAGCAGCAGGTATTCTCAAAAACCAAACTCACTGCTGTCGAGTCAGTTCCGACTCATATCAACCCCTCCTTGGGTCTCCAAGGTGATATCACTATGGAAGTAGAGTGTCCAGTCTTCCTTCCAAGGAATGGCTGGTGGGTTTGAACCACCAGCCTTCTGGTTAGCAGTCAAATATCTTAGGCACTATGCCACCAGCTCTTGAGTAGGTATATGGACAATTTATTTACAAAATTATCTCACATTGGAGTCCTAAAGTTATTGATGAGTATTTTTGTGGTGACTGATTACATACTCTTAGGTTTAGAATATACAGTGAAATATGGGTCAGATTATTCTAATTACTATGACCTGATCTTAAGAATTTTTTAATGTCTAAATATTTTCTTAACTTTATTTATTTGGGTAGGATTGTTAGTTCTAGAAGTTTAAACATAAGAGAATCAATCCCAGGACCTTTGTTGGAACAACTGGCAAAGAGAAGTTCTTTTATCTCAGGAACTTCTGCACACGTAATAAAAAAACAGAAGTAGTTGGTCATTTTGCGTCAGAATTAAAACAAAGGCAGCAATGAGTAAGAGTGTCTTGATTATATTATTTGAATCCCTTGATCATGCCATATCTGAAGGTGGTTCACTCATAGACTTTTTTCAATTCAAGATTTTTTTTTTTTGAGATAATTGTAGATTCACACATAGTTTTAAGAAGTAATACACAGAGAGAGGTCTGTATACTTTAGCTATTTCTCTCAATGGTAATATCTTACAAATCTATAGTACAACAAAACTAGGACATTGACATTGATACAGTTAAGATACAGAACATTTCAATCACCACAAAGATTTCTTGTGTTGTCATATTATAAGAAGATCTACTTCCCTCTCTCTCTTCCACATCCTTGACTGCTGTCAACTACTAATCTGTTCTTAATTTATATAATTTTATCTTTTAAAAAATGTTACAAAATGCAATCATTTTAATATGTACTCTTTTGAGATTGCCTTTTTTTTTTTTTTTCACTCAGTATAACTCCATGGAAATTCATACAAATTCGTGAGTGTATCAGTAGTTTGTTCCTTTGTATTGCTGAGTAGTATTTCCATGGTTACCCATGGTAGACAGGTTCCAGACTAACACAGACTAGGAAGAAGGACCTGGCAGTCTACTTCCAGTGAAAACCCTACAGACAGCAGCAGAACACTGTCTTATATAGTGCTAGAGGATGAACCCCTCAAATTGGAAAACACTCAAAATATAACTGGGGAAGAACTCCCTCCTCAGAGTTAACCTTAATGACATGGAAGGAATGAAGCTTCCAGGATTATGAATTGCTGATGTGGTATGACATAAAATGAGAAGAAACAGCTGCAAACATCCGTTAGTAATGTGAATGAGGACTGTATGAATACGAATCAAGAGACATTATAAGTTTTCTGAAATTAAATTAAATGCTTGAAGACTGATATCCTAGGCATTAGTGAGCTGAAAGGGACAGTTATTGGCCATTTTGAATAGATAATCATATGATTTTGAACATTAGGAATGAAAAATTCGAGAGAAACAGTGTTACATTCAATGTCAAAAAACATTTCAAGATCTATCCTGAAGTACAATGCTATCAGTGACAGGATAATATCCATACACATACAAGGAAGACCAGTTAATATAATTTTTATTTAAATATATACATCAACCACTAACTCCAAAGATGAAAAAAAAAAATCAAGTTTTTTTTTTTTTTTTTTTACCAACTCTTCAGTCTGAAATTGATCAGACATTTTATTGATAATCACTAGTGATTGGAATATGAAAGTTGGAAACAAAAGGGAAAGATCAGTAGCTGGAAAATATCTTGGTGATACAATGCTGGAGATTGTATGACAGAATTTTGCATGACCAATAACCCATTTATTAGAAATACCTTTTTCAACAACATAAAGGATGAGCATACATGTGGATCTCACTGGATAGAATATGTGTGAATCAAATCAACTGCATATGCAGAAAGAGATGCTGGTGAACCTCAATATAATCAGTCAGAACAGGACCAGGGGACTAATGGCAGAATGGATCATCAATTTGAAGCTGCAGAAATTTAAAACAAACCCACGAGAGCAAAAGTACAACTTGCAATGATCTAACCTGAATTAGTGTAGTGCCTAAGGCATTTGACCGCTAACCAGAAGGCTGGCAGTTCAAACCCACCAACCACTCCTTGGAAGGAAGGTTGGGCAATCTAAGAATAGAATTAATGAATTGAACACTAATGACCAAAGACCAGCCAAGTTGTTGGATGACATCAAGGACATCGTACATGAAAAAGCCAAAAGATCATTCAAAATACAGAAAAGCCAGAAATGGATGTCAGAATAGATTCTGAAACTTGCTCTTGAACACAGAGTAGCTAAAGTGCATGGGAAAAAAAGGATGAAGTAAAAGAGGTGAACAGAGATTTTGAAGGGTGACTTAAGAATAAAAATAAAATGTTATAGTTAAATATGCAAAGACATAGAGTTAGAAAATCAAAAGGGAAAACACAGTTGATATTTCTCCAAGTGAAAGAACTAAAGAAAAAATTCTGGCCTCACTTTGCAATATTGAAGGGTTTTGTGGCCAAAATATTGAACAACGCAGGAAGTATCAGAAAAAGATGGAAGGAATACACAGAGTCACTGTATGAAGAAGAATTGGTCAATGTTCAAACATGTCAGGAGGATGTATATGATCAAGAACTGATGGTATTGAATGAATAAGTCCAAACTGCACTGAAAGAATTGACAAAAAAA
>NW_006921731.1:5442977-5470758 GCF_000298275.1 Orycteropus afer afer
TCACATATGTAATATATATATATATGAATTGCATTGGGAAAATCTGCTGAAAAAAGACTTATTTAATGTGTTAAAAAGTAAAGATGTCACTTTGAGGACCAAGGTGTGCTTTATCTAATCTATGGTATTTTCAATCATCTAATATGCATTCAAAAGCTAGACAATGAATATGGAAGACTTGAGGAAGAATTGATGCCTTTGAATTATAGTATGGCAATGAAAATTATATATACTATAGACTTCCAGAAGAACAAGTATGTCTGCCTTGGAGGGAGTACCACTAGAAAGCTCTTTACAAGTGAGGATGGCAAGATCTTGCCTCACATACTGTGGTCATGTGATATCAGGAGGGACCAGTCCTTGGAAAAGCACATCATGCCTTTTAAGTAAGGGGTTAGTGAAAAAGAGGAAAACTTTCAAGTAGATGGTTTGACATATTGGCTGCAACAATGGCCTCAAATATGGCAATGATTGTGAGGATGGTTCAAGACTGGGCAGAATTTCTTTCTATGGTACATAGGGTTACTTTGAGTCTGAACAGACTCAATGGCATCTAAAAACAACAATATTCCATGGTATGCATTAATAACTTATTTAATTATTTACCTACTAATGGACAGGTAGGTTGCTTTCAGTTTGGGGGTATTACAAATGAAGATGCTATAATTTTTGTATGTAGGATTTTGTGTTAATATAAGTTTTCATTTCTCTGGGATAAATGTCCGAGAGTAAAGTTGTTTAGTTTTTACGTTAATTGCATGTTTAGTTTCTTGAAGAAATTTCAAAACTAAATCTCAGTATGATTGTACTATTTTATATTCCTACCAGCAAGTTTGAGCTGTGGACTTTTTAGTTTTCTTAAGCTAGCTGAAGCAAAATGTCTTTATTTGCCTCCTCCACATAGCACATCATTAAACATCATCATTACCCTTTGAATCAGTTAGTTCTTGACAAAATAATGTTGTGTAACAAGTGATCCCTAAACTAGTGCCATACAACAATAAGCACTTATTTTCATCGTTCTACGGGTTGATTATAAATTGACTGATCTAGGCTGGGGCTGTTTGTCATACTGTGGGACAGTTTGTTGTACTGTGATGACTTGTGTGTTGTTACGTGTGAAGCTATGCTACAAATTTCAAATATTTGGTATTTCAAAATATCAGCAAGGTCACTCATGGTGGACAAATTTCAGCAAAACTTCCAAATTGAGATAGAGTAGGAAGAAAGGCCTGGTGATCTACTTCTGAAAAGTAGCCCATGAAAATGGTATGAATCACAACATAATATTATTTGATACAGTGCTGGAAGATGAGCCTTCTAGGTCAAAACCCACTCAAAATACACAGAGGCTGAAACAATCAGAGGTATATCTATGGAAAATAGTGTCTATGACAATTAGTGTTAAATTGCTGAGTGATCTTTCACAGCTGGTGATGGAAACTTAGAAGCCTACTAGAAACTCTTCTTTGCCCCCCGTCCCCCACTTAAGTGGCAACCACGGCAAGTGTCATACTTATCATAGCTTAGATAACACCTCTGGTAGCAATGAACTGAAGCAAACCAATGATTGTGAAGATGAACCAGCAACTTTTCATTTTATTGTCCACGGGGTCACCATGAGTAGGAGCCAACTTAATGGCAACTAAACACAACAAATAACAAAAGGCTGTGCTCAGCTTAATAGCCACGCTTCTAGTTGCAGATCTCAATGGTTTTGACTTTTTTACTGTTGGTTGGGCTCAGGTTTGCTCTATGTGTTCTGCTGTGGATTAGGCTGAAGGGTCATTTACTATCTATGGGAAGATCATCTCAAGTCCTCTTGTTTTTCTGCTGCAACATAGCCCCACTGCACATATCAAGCCATTGGCCAAAGCATTTCTCCTGGTCTCGAACAATTTTTAATGCTCCCATAAACAGATATTTTTGGATCTTGCATATTAGTTGTGTCTGTGGTAAAGCATAGTAGGACTTCGTGCTTCTTACTTATGATATTTTTTATCTATTCACAGACGTAAGAAACTAGACACCCTCTAAAGCTTACTATTTCCCGTTACTTATGAGCACACCCTCCAATATGTACTTTAATCTTTCTTACTACCCTCTCCATCATAATGACTAAATATGGTAGTTTCTGTTTTTGTATACCCATGATTTACTTCTGTGATATTCTAATATGAGGGTATGTGGCATAGTAGAAAACACTTTCGATTTGGAATAGTACTTTCTAAGTTAAAATATTTGTTATAGTACTTACTAGCTATGAGCTTCAGTTTTCTCATTGATAAAGTGAGTATAATAATAATCCTTATCTTGTAGTGTATGTGTGAAGATCAAATGAATTTGAAAGACTTTGCAGTAAATTGAGTGTTTTTCATTTGTTAATTCTAAATATTTTACATGTTAGAAAGTGGGTTCCCTCAGAAATGTAATCTCACTTGTTAGCTTGATCTGTTAAACCAGAAATGCTGCATCTTCTGACTGTGACCTATAGGAAAGAGATAAAGAGGGACCCATATTTGATCCAAGGAAAAGTTTCAGTCCACAAGGGCACAGGCTTTTACAATTTATATTGTTAACTCTTATAAGACAAAATGATGGCATTTTCATGGGTTTTGGTAGATTTACTGTAGTTTTGTTCACCACTTTCAATACATTTTTGACCCACTCTGACATGTGGGGTTGCTATGAGTTGAAAATCATCTTGATGACACCTAACAGCAACAACATCCACATTAAGTTGCAAACAGGGTTGCAAAACAGTTTGAACTTGTTCAGGTATGGCCAACATAGCAAAATCAAAACAAACTAAATTTTTTAAAATTTGGGTGAAGTGGAATGGTGAAACCAAAAACCAAACCTACTACCATCGATTTGATTCTGCCTCATGGTGACTCAAAAGACAGAGTAGAACTTCCCCACAGGATTTACAAGTATATAAAACTTTATGGAAGCAAACTGCCCCATCTTTCTTCCAGAGTGGCTGGTGGGTTCGAATTGCTGACTTTTGGTTAATAGACTATTGCTTAAACCACAGCATCACTAGAGCTCTTGGAACTGTAAAAGGAATTGGGAAAAAGTTGCAGGTTCAAAGACCTGGAATGGGAGACTCAGAAGAGGTGTAACGAGTCCTTTTATGAACCTGACACTGAAAACTGGATTACTGCCAAGCCTGTGGAGAGTGACACACACCAAAGTGGTATGGTCAGCTGTCATCTGTGAGTGGGCATCATTGTTTCCTTCTTTTCCAGGCTAGAGATTTGGTTGCTATGCAATGTAAATCCTGCCATTATTTTCTAAGAGGGAGATTAAGTTTCTAGCAAAGTGCTGACCCATAATTATTCCCGTTCAGATTATTGTTCTGGTTCAGCCACATTTTACAAAACTGTTCCAGTTTTGCTTTGTTTGCTATGACTGAACTGAGAAGAACCAATTCAAAGCCCAGGTTGAAAATGAGGAGTCTGTGGAAGGACTGAGGATGGTGTTTTCCCCAGTGGGTGGTGTTTTCCTTTAGACTTCATGGTTCTACAAAATACTGTGGGTTATTTTTGTTTTGTTTTGTTAAAGGGTATGTGTGTTTCTCTCTCTCTCTCTTACTCTGCGTGTGTGTGTTTGTGTGAATCTGGATGAGAGAGAGAGAGTCTATTTGCAGGCCAAGACTGTACACTTGTTAGAAGTGATTGAGAGTTTGTGAGTGTGATTGTGTGTCTGTGCAACAACACCTAGCATCATAACATGCCCTTTATGTGGGCATTTTTGTTTCATACTGGGTGAGTGGGGCTTCCTTCATTTGCCTGGAGATGGTCTTCTTCTGGCTGCAAGAGGAAGCCATATTTAACTTTCTACCGTGTCTCAGGAAGCAAGGTCCTTTCTTACCAGGCTGACTGACCATGTGACCTTAGGGCTAATAGTTTAAGCCTCACCACTTGTCTCTTTGTTATTAAAATGACAGGGTGAAGCTTCATGGCTTCTGGTATCTCTTCCAGCTTTAATAATCCTCAGATCTACGAATGAACACTGACTTCCCTGGAGCTGTGCACACATGGCCCTCGTTAGGGGATTGTAACAACACGACTACTGGCTTCCCACAGTGGGATTTTTGAGTGTCAGTGACCCCATGTTCACATTTCATTGTGTTTAGATTCTGAGGACACAAGTCCAATGCTGGTGAACAGCAGGTCTAGGTTCACTTGCCGTCCATTCTGACCTCTGAATCTTTCCCCACCGGCCCCAGGTACTGAGACAAACCAGCTTTGTTCACTGATTTGAGGCAGTTTATCTTAGTATACCTGGGAAGCACCATTTTGCTTAATTATTCAAGATTGCTGTTAAACTTTAGTCTTATTTTCTAAGTCAATGTCTAAGAAAAACAAGAAGAACCAGTTTTTGTTTGTTTTATTTTAAACTTCAGTCTTTTGTGGAGCTATACTCATGAAATCATCCATTTAGATATGGAGGCAGTGTCAACTTGTGATAAAATCTTTCTAAAAATTTACTCTCAATTCTGCACATCTTCTGTTTGCATGTATCGATCTGTTTCTGGACTCTCTAATTCTGTTCTGCTGGACTTCTAGTCCACTTCTGTGCTAATACTAAACTTGCAAAATTATTATGGCTTTATAATGTCAGCTAAGACAAACCTGACTCATCCCTAACAATCTGCTTCTTCAATATGGCTCTTCTTGGCCTTTTTCTCATCCATGTAAGTCATAGCACCAATATGACAGTTTCACAATGAACACTGACATGGTCTGCATTAGAATGTATTTAATTCACTCACCAACTTGGGAGAATTTTTATCTTTTCAATAACATGTCTTCTTACATACTAACTGGGTTTATTTTACCAATTATTTAAAATTTTAATATCATTTTAGAATTTTCTTCGAAAGAAGTCCTTCTATATATGTCAGTCAGTTTATTCTTAGATCATTTATAATTTCAGTGCTATTACAAGTGGTAGCTTTAAAAACATACACTTTCTGATTTTTTTTTTTTTTTTGGTCACTTAGCAAAGATGTGATTGAATTTGATATTTTGATTTTATATTTAACAACCCACCAAATCCTTTAAATAAGACAATTTCCCCAAATACCTTTTGGGTTTTCCAAATAGTTGTGATTGGTGAAAAATAAATTTGTTTATTTTCAATGCTTGTATGTATTGTTTCTTTTTCTTGTCTTATTTCAAGTGTATTGAAGGATCTTCAGTAGAATGAAGAATTAAAGTGATGGTAGTGTGTACTTCATAGTCCATTTTAAAGGGAACACCTTTATTATCTCACAGTTACCCAAGATTGTGGATTCTAAAACATTATTTTTCATATATCAACAATTCTGAATTTGTCATATGACATACAATCAGTGATTGTCATACTTTAACTTTTAGCATTTTGTTATGGTCTTTGCATGATCTGATAGAACATAATAGGTTAAAATATTCCTGTAGATTTATTTTTGTTGTTAACTTTTAACAGCTTAGGAAGTTCCCGTCTATTCCCAGTTTAATGAAACGTTTTGTTTTGTATATATTTCCTTTTTATCTTCAATGAATGTTGAATTTTATGTTTTTTTTTTCCTTTCAGCTGAGATAAATACAAACCAAAGCCACTGCTATCAAGTCAATTCTGACTCATAGCAACACTATAGGACAAAGTAGAACTACCTTATAGGGTTTTCAAGGCTGTCAATCTTTATGGAAGCAGACTGCCTCATCTTCCTCCTGCAGTGTGGCTGGTGGGCTTGAATTGCCAACCTTTTAGTTAACAGCTAATTTTTTTAACCACTGCACTACCAGAGCTTCTATAGATAGTTAAGTGATTTTTCTTTATTATTTTGTTAATGAAATGAAGTTCATTAGTAGATACTTTAATTTTAAATTAACTTTATGTTCCTTTGATAAGCCCACTTGGTTGTGATATATCATTCTTTTTAGGCATATGGGTTTCATTTTTGCAAATTAAAAAAAAAAAGATTTTTGCAACAGGCTCGTGAATGAGACAAGCTTATAATCTTTATTCATTTTCTTATTCATGACTGCTTTTGTCATCAAAGTCATACTAATAAAATAATTGATAATATCCTCTCTTTTATTCTCTGGAAAAAAAATTGTGCAGCATTAGTATTATCAGTCTATTGACTTTCATTAGAATTTGCCTAAGAAACTATCTGGGCCTTTTTTTTTTCCCCCAGGTGGGTGTATTAGTTTCCTAAGGAGCACTGAGAGCACAGTGGTTAAGCTCTCAGCTGGTAATTAAAAGATTAGCAGTTTGAACCCACCAACCACTCCACCACAAGAGAAAGATGTAGCAGTCTGCTTCCATAAAAATTACAGCTTTGGAAATCCTATGGAGCAGTTCTACTCTGCCCTTTAAGAGTTATGGGTACAAATTGACTTATTGGCAAATGGTTTGGCTTTGGTTATTAGTTTCCTAGACTTGTGGTAACAAAAGGCAGCCATTTCCCAGGTTATAAACAACCAACTTACGTACCACTTATAGTTACGACCCCACCCCCATAAAGGTTATTATATTAATATTCTGTGGTACAGGCAATGGTTCATAATAACAAAAAGACACTACTTTATAACATGAATCATAACATTGTTATCATTATTACTATATTATTATGGAAGCCAGACTAAAGTGAGTCTCTGCTGGGTGCACAATCAAGCTGTATCAGTACACACACTGAGTCCTTGACAGGAAAGAAAGATAGTTTATTGTGAAGTAGTAATGCAAAGAGACAAAGGTATCATCCAAATCTTTCTCCTGGAAATTGGCAAAGGATAGATCTTTCATTGACCAGAAGGACAATGAAGTTATACACATTCAACTTGTCCCTGGGGAAATCGAAGTATAATTAGACGTAGGCTCAGGATGGAAACCAGAAGTGTCCCAAGGACCCTTTGCTTCTTAATTTTGTCCCTCTTGGATTGGACTCCTAATTTTCTGTTCCTTTCCAGTGCAGAGTAACTCATAGTTCCTCATAGGTCATCTGAGGATACCAGTTGGTCCTACAGCACTCACACAAGTTGTCAGGACTTTCCCAATCTGCTTTAGGCCTGGTTTGTCACAGTCCTGTGTTCCTTTCCCAGGTCATCTTGTGCTGCTTCTGTAGAAACAAGCTAATAAAGTGATAAAGCTAAAATAATAGAATATAAGTGAGGTTACACTTGTGATAGTGTGTAAGAGGCTGTCCTCAGCTTCATTATGTTAAGGATGTTTTAGTGTATCTGGAAGTGTTTCTTTAATGAATTTTTGCATAGAAAATTACCCTTTATACTATATCCTAAAACAAACATTTGACTAACTGACATTAGACCCAAATCATACCTAAATGATCTAGCATATAAATTTGACTTAAAGATAGAATTAGGAATGGAATTCGTTTGTAATCCGGGGACTGCCTGTATCACCTAAAACAACAGAAATTTATTCTCTCAAAGTTCTGGAAGCTAGAAGTCTAAAATCTGGATCAGCAGAGATATGCAAAAATGACCCTGTATTGATTATCTGGGCAGACAGCTTTTGGAGGGCTGGAACAGGAAAGAAGACCAGGAAATGGTGGCAGAAAGTTTTTGGAGGGCTGGAACAAGTATGGAAGGCCAGGAAGTGGGAGTGGAGTAATTTGGAACAGCTAAGGGAGATGAACTTGTCTGTCATCCTGTGGTGACTTGTGTGGTGCTTTGAGGCTATGCCACCAGTGTTTCAAGTGCCAACAGGGTTACCCATTGTACACAGCCTTCAGTGGAGCTTCCAGACTAAGACAGACTTGGAAGAAGGAAGAGACCATCCACTTCTCAAAGAATTGGCCAATGAAAACCTTATGAATAGCAGTGAAACACTGTCTGATGTATTACTGAAAATTTTTATGAATAGTCCTGAAACATTAACTGATATATTGCCAGAAGATGAGCTCCTCAGGTTGGAAGGCATTAAAACATGACTAGGAAAGATCTACCTCCTCAGACTAGAGCTGACTGTAATGATATGGATAGAATAAAGCTTTCAGGACCTCCTTTGCTGATGTGGCATGACTCAAGTTGAATCAGCTGCAAACATCCATTAATAATTAGAACATGGAATGTATGAAATATGAATCTAGGAAAATTAGAAGTTGTCAAAAATGAAATGGAACACATAAAGTTTGATATCCTAGGCATTAGTGAACTGAAATGGACTGGTTTTGGCCATTACAAAACAGACAAAATGATTTGGAATCCAGATATACTATGCCAGGAATGACAAATTGAAGAGGAATAGCATGACATTCATCATCACAAAGAATATTTTAAGATTTATCCAGAAGAACAATACTGTCAGTGACAGGATAGTATTCATATGCCTACAAGGAAGACCAGTTAATATTACTATTACCAAATTTAATCACCAATGACCAAAGCCAAAGATGAGGTAATTGAAAAGTTTTACCAACTTCTGGAGTCTGAAATTGACCACACATGCAATCAAGATATGTTAATCATCACTGGTGATTGGAGTGCAAGAGTTGGGAACAAAGAAGAATAACTAGTAATTAGAAAGTATGGTCTTGGTGACAGAAATGACTCTGGAGATCACATGATAGAATTTTGCAAGACTAATGACTTATTCATTGCAAATATCTTTTTTCAATAATGCAAATGGCAGCTATATGTGTGAACTTCACCAGACAGGGTACACAGAAATCAGATTGACTACATCAGTGGCAAGAGGTAATGGAGCGATGGAGAAGCTCAATATCTCCAGCCAAAACAAGGCCAGGAGCTGATTGTGGAACAGACCATCAACTACTCATATGCACGTTCAAGATGAAGCTCAAAACAATTCAAATAAGTCCACAAGAGCTAAAATAGGACTTTGATTATATCCCTTCTGAATTTAGAGACTATCTAAAGAATAGATTTGATTCATTAAACACCAGTGATCAAAAACCAAAAGAGTTGTGAGATGACATCAAGAACATTATCCATGAAGAAAGCAAAAGGTCATTAAAAAGACAGGAAAGGAAGAAAAGACCAAAATAGATGTGAGAAGAGACTGAAACTTGCCTTTGAATGAAGAGTAGCTAAAACAAATGGAAGAAATGAGAAGATAAAAGAGCTGAATAGAAGATTTCAAAGGACAGCTCTAGAAGACAAAACCAATTATTATAGTGAAATGTACAAAGACCTGGAGCTAGAAAACCAAAAGGTAAGAACATACTCAGCATTTCTCAAGCTGAAAGAACTGAGGAAAAAAAAAATTATGCCTCAAATTGCAATGTTGAAAGATCCCATGGGCAATACGTTGAATGATGTAGGAAACATTAAAAGAAGATGGATGGAGTACACAGAATCACTACACCAAAAAGAATTGGTAGATGATTATCCACTTCAGGATGTGGCATACGATCAAGAACCAATGGTACTGAAGGAAGAAGTCAAAGCTTCACTGAAGGAATTGGCAAGAAACAAGGCTCTGGGAATTGACGGAATACCCATTGAGATGTTTCAACAAATAGATGCTTTGCTGGAGGCACTCACTCAGCTATGCCAAGAGATTTGGAAGACAGCTACCTGGCCAACTGATTGGAAGAAATCCACATTTGTACAATTCCAAAGAAAGGGGATCCCACCAACAAAAACAAACAATCTCACTGCCATCAAGTCGGATCCAACTCACAGTGACCCCTCCTTGAGTTTCTATGGAAGTAGATTGCTCAATCTTCCTTCCAAGGAGTGGCTGGTGGGTTTGAACCACCAGTCTTCTGGTTAGCAGTCAAATGCCTTAGTCACTACACCACCAGAGCTCCTCAGGGGATCCCACAGAATGTGGAAATTTTCAAACAATATCATTAATATTACACACAAGTAAAATCTGACTGAAGATAAATCAAAAGTGGTTGCAACAGTATATTGATAGAGAACTTCCAAAAGTGCAAGTGGATTCAGAAGGGGATTTGGAGCAAGGGATATCATAGCTGATGTCAGATGGATCTTGGCTTGAAGCAAAGAATTCCAGAAAGATGTTTACTTATGTTTTATTGACTATGCAAAGGTGTTTGATTGTGTGGCTCATAACAAATTATGGATAACATTGAGAAGAATGAGAATTCCAGAACATTTGATTGTATTGATAAGGAGCCTGTACATAGACCAATAAGCTGTCAAAAAGAACAAGGGGATACCTTGTGGTTTAAAATCAGGAAGGGGATGTGTCAGAGTTGTTTCCTTTCATAATACTTACTCAATCTGTATGTTGTTGTTGTTATGTGCCATCGAGTCGGACCTGACTCATAGCGACCCATCCTTGGGTTTCTGAGGCAGTATCACTACAGAAGTAGATTGCCCAACCTTCCTTCCGAGGAGTGGGTGGTGGGTTTGAACCACCAGCCTTCTAGTTAGCAGTCAAGTGCCTTTGTCACTACACAACCAGAGCCCCCATTCAATCTTTACACTGAGAAAATAATCTGAAAAGCTGGACTTTATGAAGAAGAACGTGGCATCAGGATTGGAGGAAGGCTTATTAACAACCTGAGATACGCAGACGATACAACTTTGCTTGCTGAAAGTGAGGTTAACTTGGAGCATTTGCTAATGAAGATTGAAGACTACAGTCTGCAGAATGGATTATATCTTAATATGAAGAAAACAAAAATCCTCACAACTGGACAAATAAGCAGCATCCTGATGGATGGAAAGAAAGATTGAAGTTGTCAAAAGACTTTATATTTCTTGGTCCCACAATCAACACCAATGTAAGCAGAAGTCAAACATCAAAAGACATATTGCATTAGGCAAATCTGTTTCAAAAGACTTTTTTCAAGCGCTGAAGAGCAAAGATGTCTCCTTGAAGACTAAGATGTGCCTAACCCAAGCTATGATATTTTCAATCACCTAATAAGCATGTGAGAGCTGGACAATGAATAAGGAAGACAAAAGAATTTTGAGTTGTGGTGCTGGCAAAGAATGCTGAAAGTGCCATGGACTGCTAAAAGAACTATCAAATCTTTCCTGGAAGAAGTGCAACCAGAATGCTCCTCAGAAACAAGAATGGCCAGACTTTGTCTCACCTACTTTGGTCATGTTGTCAGAAGGGACCATTCTCTGGAGAAGTATGTCATGCTTGGTAAAGTGGAGGGTCAACAAAAAAGGGGGAGGCCCTCAACAATGTGGATTGACATGGTGGCTACAGCCATGGGCTCAGGTATAGAAGTGATCGTGAGGCAGGCACAGGACCGGGCAGTGTTTCATTCTATTGTACATAATGTCACTATGAGTCAGAGACTACTCAGTGGCACAAAACTGCTTTGTTTTACAACATTGTTTATCTAGTACTTTCTAATGACTCAGTAGCTCATCTAAGTTTGTAGGCATAAAGTAATAGAACTCTTTTCTGTCTGTGTATATATATATATAAATTGATAGTGACATTGTGAGAAACCTAACCTCTCTATATAAGAGCAGTGCTTTATATTTTTGGGGGAGTCACAGACCCTTCTGAGAACACAGTAGGTATTCAAGTCAAAATCATGGGCCTTATTTTCCAAAAAAACACATATTTGCATTATTTTACATAGAATTCTGTGCCTGATGATTTGAGATTAGAGACCTCCTATAAATGTATAATTGAGGAGTGCCAGTATTCACTGCAGGCCAGTCAATTCCTACTCATAGTGACCCTATAGAACACAGTAGAATTGCTCTCATAGGGGATTACAGTTCCAAGACTGTAATCTTTATGGAAACAGATTGCCACATCTTTTTCCTGCTGAGTGACTAGTGGGTTCTAACCACTGACCTGGTTAGCACCACCAGGGCCCCTTAACCGAAGGATAAGTATCCATATTTTAGAATGTAACAATTTATTTAATGTTATTGCAATGTCAGATATTTTGCAACACTGATGATTTCATTCCGTGTAGATGAATGTATCTTGTGTTAGAAGAGTTAGAAGATGAGTTTGAAATAGATTTTTGTTGATGTGGTAAGCTTTTTTAACTTGCAGTTATGTACCTATCTCACTTGTAGACTTTTCCCTGATTCTGTAGTCCCATCTGTGACAACGATGGATTGACCTGCCACCAATCATGATCTTGTAATGATTTCTTTTGTTCTCTATCATACATATGAAAACAATGGCTGTGAGTTGGCAGATTTCATTGTCTTCTATGCTGTGTGCATGCCTACAGTTTCACTCAGAAGGTTGATTATGATTGTTTTATCTTTGTTTTGTATAAGGCTTAATAAAAGTGTCTCTGTAACTCATGTTTGAATCTGGGGTCTTTTTCTCCTAGCACAGTGTCTCTGATTTTAGACTCTGATACAAACTTATTATTTTCAATTTGTATTTGTCCTTACAGGACAAATAGAGAAACTGATCCTTTGTGAATTCTTATCCACAAAGAGGAATTTGCTAGAGAAAAAATAGGGGTAGTGGAGAAAACAATTAGTTAACTATTGACCTTATATTTACTGGGGAAAGACAGTTTGGCAAGATTACTCCTGAAAATACAATCTGCAAAATAAATAGATAGTGATAACACTTTTGTTGGGGGAATTATTAACCTTCTCAAGTAAATTATTTGTTTCCTAAGAATTGCTAGAACAATTTGCTTATGAAAAATTATTTGCTAACTAGAAAAGATCACTTAAATGGAATAGTTTTTACATGAGTACAAATTGTAGGCTTTTGTATTTTTCAAGGCTGACTAGAGATTGGCTCAAAGCTCAAAAATACCGAAGGCAAAAATGGACTTAATTGTGGAAATCATAAAGGAAAGAACAAGGAGTTTGGCTAAAGGAGATTGATTGTAAGGGATAAGAAAGGATGGATTTAAAAGAAATAATAATTAACTTACAAATACCCACCCTACACTACAGGGGATTTTGTGAAAATATATAATCACACTAATTACAAGGAATAACATAATATTTTATTGCTCTGTGATTTAATCAACGGTTTTCAAATTGGGGGAATGTTCCCTCATGCAAGAGGAAACTACTACCAGGGAACTGAGAATTCACAGCGATTGAATAACTTTTGGTTAAAAAACATGCATCCCATGGTGATGAAATACTTATGGGCTACCGACTTAACATTAGAAGGTAACTTCAAGGAAGATTTTTCCCCTCCGCCCACCTACAGTCCTGAGACCTTTAGAAATTTAAATAAAAGAAGTCTGAGTTTTTCCCATTTAATCACAGGTTAATGGTTTTGTTATGTTCTGCTCTTTGGAACAGGAAAAAAAATTGACAAAAATATGCACAAGTATTTGCAGTGATAAAGATGTTAGTCAATTTATGTGTATGAGAAAAAAAAAGTGCAGATTAATTTGGGGCTTGAAAATTTTAAATTCTTGGATGAGAATAGGCCTCTTGAAATGAAAGTAAAATATCCATTATTAATATAAATTTGATTCCAGAGTTTATTAGAAGGAAAAAAGAAAGATCCCTCCAAAAATTTCTCATGGAGGAAAAAGGAGTTCTGGTGTCATAGAGCCTAAGTCATTTGACTGCTAAAGAGGGGGTCAGTGATTCAAACCCACCAGCCCCTCCATGGAAGGAAGACTGGGAAATCTACTTCTGTGAAGATTTACTGCCTCGGAAACCCAAATGAGGTGGCTTTGAGTTGAAATCAACTCAATAGCAGTGAGTTTGGTCTTTTTGGAAGGAGCAAAAGAAATGATGGACAGGTGATTAGCAATTATTGCCAAGAGAAGGTTAGAAGAATTTTGAGTCTATCACTAGCTACCAGATTGTTGTGTTTTATAAACTTTCATGCTCTGACACAGTTAGACATTTTAATCCATAATTTATTAAAGCACTTCTGCAAAAAGGGCAAGGAGGCCACATGTTCTGACCTCCTCTAATCCCACAAGAGAAAGGCAGAATCACCATCAATAGCCCAAGGCCTATTCCTGTGAGGTCAGACATGCTGCCTCCCTCCAGCTTTTCACCAACTGTTCCTCCCAAAGCACCATCACCTCTCTCCTGGGTTTGATAATTTGCTGCAGTGGCCACACAGAACTCACAGATTATGAGGTTTATTAAGGAAGCACCAGGTTACAATTTAAGTTCAGAAAAAAATGCTCAGTCTCTCTCCCAGCCCACTGTCTCTCGACCAAGTCTCTCACAGTTTCTCCCCCATCAGTGCATGTCCCTTGGTGTCTTACTCAGCAACGCATGTCTCTTGTGTCTCTTTCCCAGCAGCACATGTCTCTTTCAGTAGTGCGTATCTCTATCAGCAGCATGTCTTCCTCAACCAGTGGTCAGAGAGAGTTCTGCCTCTAGGAGGCCTCCTTTTGAGCCTGGCAGAGTGGTCAAACTAGCCAATCATAGCATCAGAACTCTAAGCACCTGAGAGAGAGTGGGAAACTCCCAGAACATTGTTTTGTGCCACTCCCAACAGAAATACTACAGGTGGACAACTTCAGCAATCAGGAGCTCCTCAGTTGCTCATAGCAAATCCCACCTTGGAGTTTACAAAGACTTACGGGTAGAAAAGCCACACTAAGTAATTTACTACACTGCAACTTCCCTAAAGACTTTCTTCACTCAGAGATTCTCAAAAAAGAAGAAAAGCCCTTTATTGTGCTGTGGATAAGATGAGACACTGATTTCAGAACCAAAATCTGTACCTGGAACAACCACTTTTCAGCTGCATGACTGCTTTAAGTCAGTGACTTTAAGTGTCCCAGTCTGTTTCCTCATCTGCAAAAGGGGATTGTGAAAGCCTTGTCCCTGTAGAGTGAGTGTAAGGAGCAAATGAAACTCTATAGTGTAATAGGGGAAAACAGACCCCAGAGTCAAATAGGTTCAATAGAGACTTTATTAAGCCTTAGACAGGACAAAGACAAAACAATAATCCAGGATGAGGCAAACCATTAGCATGTACACAGTACAGAAAGCTGAATGGAGTCCACTGAGTCACAGCCATGGGGCTAATTATATATAATTGAAAACAAAGGGACTCATCACAAAATCATAATTGGTGGCATATCGATTCATCACTGTTGCAGTTGGTACTACAGAAGTAGGAAATGCATTATGATTGAGATAAGTACATAATTGAAGATAACAAAGGGTTACAGGAGTGGTTTGGGATTTGACTACATGGCTAGGTGGTTGGTGGTCTGGATATGTCTCATGCCTATGCAGTCTGAGTCATAGCCACAGGGTAGCTTCAAGACAATACTGGGACCCCAACATTAATTCAAATTGGATAAGGGCACACCCAGGCAAGTTCCTAGTTCTTTGTGTGAGCATAACATACTTTCAACCACACTCTTTCTGAGTACAAACTTCCCTTCCTTAGGTTTCTCCTAGAATTTCTCTATGGATAGCCACAATGTTGGTCCAAAGGTCCGAAAGAACTCAAATGGCATCTGAACTTATGTCAGGACTCAAAATGGAGTTGTTAGGGTTCCCATTGTAGACTATAGTCTTCCACAAACCAAGTGTTTTAGAATTTAAGCTGCAATACAATAGTAAAGCACTTAGCATAGTAGGTAGTATACAGAAAGCATTTGGTTTTAGTTGCCAGTGTTGTTGACATTGTTATTCATCATTTTGACTCCAATGTGTCATAAGACCTCAAAGAAACTGGTTAAGCAAAACCAAGTTGAAGGAAAGATAAAAGTCTTAAGATAATAAATATTCTGATTAAGAAATATCTAAAGAAGTAAACAGGAATATTGAATGAATGAAGTGCTATACCCAGAAGAAAGTGAAATACTTGAGTCAAAGGATGAGGTGAAATAAGTCATGGTCATTTCTTGAAGAATGTGAGATAAGAAGAAAAAGGGTATCATCTCTTCGCAGGTGTAACCATGGAATTTCCAGGGCAGGGTCACAGTGGATAACCCAAGACATTTCACCACTCATTAGTTTTTGTCAGAAGTTCTTGAAAAAATCCTTCCATGTAATTAAGAATGCCTATGGTAAATAATTTTTTAATGCCTTCATCAAGATGTGTGCATTTTCCCAAAGATCATTTTACATCAACCTAAGGAGCAAAACTAGGAAAACACACTGTTGTTGTTTTTATGTGCCATCGAATCGGACCCGACTCATAGTGACCCCTCCTTGGGTTTCCGAGGCAGTATCACTACAGAAGTAGATTGTCCCATCTTCCTTCCAAAGAGTGGCTGGTGGGTTTGAACTGTGAGCCCTCTGGTTAGCAGCCAAGTGCTTTAGCCACTATGCTACCAGAGCTCCCAGAAGATACACTGGAAAACATAAATGATTCACTGTTAACTTTCAAGGGAAATTTGAGATAAATATGCATGTTGGTCATTTACCATCCATTGAATACTTAGTGGGTTATTGTATTCACACTTACTATGTTATCATTTAAAATATTCCTATGAGAGCCAATTTTCTTAGCAAGTATACAAAGGGGGAACTAATGGTTAACTGATGTGAGAAGCCTGTGTCTTAATATTACATTTGCTGAACATACCTTCTGTTTCAAGAATGCTAGTTTAGTCTACTAATTTATACATAGAGGATGTCATTCAGTTTCTCAGATGGGTATGTCTGCTAGACCCAGACACTAATAGAAAATAATTTGTCCTAAAAATATGATACATTAAAAAGTGAGATATTAATAAATTTGAAGACATATTTAATAATTTCAGGATTTTAACAATGACCTTTACTTTCTGTATATCATGTGCTTTGCCCAAAATTCAATTGTACATTAAACGTGTAGTAATTCAATCAATATTTATTAAGTAAATACTATATACTGGAGGAATAGTGTATAATAACACATTATCCTTATGCTTATCAAAACCAAACCAAACCCACTGCCATCAAGTCAGACCCTACTCATAGCGACCCCTCCTTGGGTTTCTGAGGTGGTATCACTATGGAAATAGATTGCCCAACCTTCCTTCTGAGGAGTGGCTGGTGGGTTTGAACTGCCAGCTTATTTGTTAGTAGTCATATGGCTTAGGCACTATACTACCAGAACTCCTTATGCTTAAGTGGCTCATAATCTAGCATGGATGACTGGCTCATAAATAAAAGTCAAAGTACACTAATGTATGTGCAATAACAAAGATATGCACAAGGTATATCTGAAGTAGGGGCAACTAACCCATTCTGAAGTGGTCAAGGGAGGTTTCACTGCACAGATGAAGCCCAGAAGTGGTATTTATTACACGTTGTTAGGTTTAGCTGTTTTTTACAGATCCATCCATGATGGTGCTTATACCACATGGGATTTTAAATAATTTGAATATCACACATTAAGTTACTCAAACTAAGTCTGAAAGAATCCTAAGTAGGATTGAGCCAGGTAAAATAATAATAATAATAATAATGGTGTAGCACATTCCATGCCAAAGAGGTGGTATGAGCAGAAGCCTGGGTCGAGATAGCGAGTGAGTATAGAATCATGAACAATTCATTGTTCCTGGAACTTGAGGTATTAGATTCAGAACATAAGGCTGATGAGGTAGGAAGAGCAACATGATGGAGGGCTTTGTGAGTCCTGTGTCCTGTTCTAAATGCAGCCCATTTCCCTGATGCCAAATTTGTCAACATGGCTTGCTTTGTCCAGTAGAATATAAGTCAGTAAGGAAATGCCAAATACGAGTGGAAGATTAAGAGTCATTGTATGATTCTGCCATCAGTATCATATACATGTATCGGCTCAGAAGCCATTCACAACTCACCTACCTACACATGAATGAGGAAGAAGTGTTTTCTGTTGTAAGCCACTAAGATCTGTGAGAGTCATTTGTTAATTCAGCAAAACTTAATCTAAGTTAGCTGTGACAGTTATATTAGGCTTCATTTGGAAGCCTAATACAAAATTTAAATAAACAAATAAATATGGTATTGAACTATAGCTTATTCAGAAATGTGTAGAAATAATCATTTTAAAGACTGATGAATTAACATACAGAAAGTATATTCATATGATATCTAGCATGATAAAGGAATAGAACATTACCAGCAACCCATAAATTCTATATATGCTATTTCCTTTGCACTAATTTCCTGCTCCCCAATGGTAACTGCTATCCTGATTTCAAAGGCTATAAACTATTTTCAATTTTTTAAAATGTACAACTTGCAGTTGCAGTATGTGTTTTTTTGCGCATGGCTTCCTTCGTTGAAAATTATGTTTGTGAGATTCATGCCTACCAGGGGCCTTTGTGACCTCTAAATGTGTCTTCCTGGCCCCTTGAGCTTACCCAAAGTTCAGTTTTAGCTTGCTTTACCCTGGCAACTGCTCTATCTCTGGCTTCTTTAAAACTTGCATCTTTGGCCTGTAGGTTGCCAAGCTGCATTGCCAAATGCTTTGCATCAAAAAGCTGTTCTCAATGTCAGAATCACTTCTATGCTTCTCCAGATCTTGACACTTCAATATTCACTGCCTTCATTGCTCTTCAAAGCCTTCAAATATACTATTTAAAATATTTTATTGAGATATTCCAGAGGGCAATTGGTCATCACACTAGTCTGCTAAAACTTGAAAGCAGAACTATATACCACAATCTTGTGGAGAGTTTTAAGCTCATTGATTCATGTTATAAGATTATCATTTTAGAAAAGATCATTTGGTTGGCTAAATTTGGGATGTAAGGAAAAGCTCAAGATCAGTGAAAAGCATTCACAGAAAATCACATTGTTTTTAAAGCCATTAAAAGTGCTTTTCATTAAAAGAAGTAATGCAAATCCTTTATAAAGTGAAATTTCCCCTTGTAACTGAGCATTCCCTTCTTATGAATCTTGAAATTTAAGTTAGGCTCACCAGTTACTACTCTGGCTGTTTTTCTTGGGGCCATTTGAAAATTTTTTCAGGAGCTCTGGTACCATAGTGCCTAAGGCCTTTGACTGCTAACCAGAAGGCTGGCGGTTCAAACCCACCAACCACTCCTTGGAAAAAGCTTGGGCAATCTACTTCCATAGTGATACTGCCTTGGAAACCCAAGGAGGGGTTGCTATGAGTTGGGTCTGGCTCCACAGCACATAACAACAACAACAACATTTGAAATTTTAGAAATATTTTTACGTAAGCAGAGAGGCTAGTTTATTATTTATTTATTTATTTAAAAAAAAGAAAGAAAGAAAACGAGGCCTGTGAGGATTTGGAAGAACCACATGACTTTCTTTCTTTTTTTGAACCAAGTGTTCCGGGAAATATCCATTTTGAGAGATGATTTGCTGACACTTCAAATCTTGAATCCAAGGTGCTGATTCATGCAGTTTGAAGTTCAGGGAATTGCGTAAAGTTATAGCTTCCCAGGAAATAATCATGTTGATGTCAGACAAAGTTTGTAGAGCTATGAGAAATTGTAATTACAGAGCCTGCTGCTATGTACTTCTCTCCAATAGATAACAGACAGATTTAACAATGGTTCTGACAGCTGAGCTCTTATCAACCTTTTGTTTTTCAAGCTAACAATGATGTATCTTGGGCTATAACTTCAATCCAAACCTATATAAATATGAAATTGCTGGAGTGAGAATAAGACCCAGAGACAACAGGTTAGAAAATGTGACTGCCTAAATATGTAAAACTACAAAAATAACATCACAGAGAGAGTGATTCCATTGTCAAGACAGTTTTGGAAGATATTTATAATAAACTTTACAGGACCCAGGAATATAAAGAAAAGTACAAGCAATATATGAAGTAGTTACATTATTGTTATAGAATAAACCCACTGTCATCTAGTTCATTCCAACTTATAGCGACTCCCCATTGGGTTTCCAAGGTGGTAAATCTTTACTTAAGTAGATTGCCTCATCTTTCACAGAGTGGTGGTAAGTTTGAACCACCAAACTTCTGGTTAGCAATCAATCATAGCACTATTAAAAAATGTAATCTTGGAACAATTTCTGCATAGTGCCTTAGAACTAGTAACTATTCTAAATGCTTTAAAAAGTTAACATTATATATTTTAAAATGAATTTTCCCCCACATTTTGTCATAAAATCAGTATATGTCTTTGTATGTGTCTCCTTTGTAATTCTCCAGAAATAAATCCTGTCCCACTAGAGCAAAAACCAATTTATAAGAATAAGAAAGAAGATTTTAGTTCTTTTTTTGTCATTTTAATTCTGTTCATGAACCATTAGTTCAGTTTTCTTGGCAGAAATTTTATTTATTTATTTATTTATTTGAATGCCATATTATGATTTGGGTGAAAGTTTGCAGAGCATATTAGTTTCACATTCAACAATTCATACACATTTTGTTTTGTGACATTAGTTGTAATAGCACAAGTTTCCATTAGTCCCTATTTCCTGGCCCTTCCCCTGAACTTTGCTCTCTTACACATCTCACCCTCCTAATTTTGCTTGGTTGATTGTTCTGAGGAGCACTTTCCTCATAGGTGTCTTGCTTACTCTATAGGCCCACTTATTATAATGTATGATGCGATATAATATGGTATTTAAAAAAAAAAAATCACTGCCACCAAGTCAGATCCAACTCATAGCAATCCCTCCCTGAGTTTCTGATGTGGTATCACCAGGGAATTAGATTGACCAACCTTCCTTCCAAATAATACAGTGCATCAAAAAACCAGACTCACTGGTGTTTGAGTTAGATATGACTCATAGTGACCTCTCCTTGGATTTCCGATGGGATATCACTACAGAAGTAGATTATCCAACCTTCCTTCCAAGGAGTGGCTGGTGCGTTTGAACCGCCAGCCTTCTTGTTAGAGTCAAGTGCCTTAGGCACTGTATCACTGTATAATGTAATATAATCTAATGTAATTTAATGTAATATAATACAATATAAAAGAGCTCTGATAACATAGTGCCTAAGGCACTTGACTGCTAACCAGAAGGCTGGCGGTTCAAACCTATGAGCCACTCCACAGAAGGAAGGTTGGGCAATCTACTCCCGTAGTGATACTGCCTCGGAAACCCAAGGAGGGGTCGCTATGAGTCGGGGCCGACTTGATGGCAAATAACAACAACAACAACACAAGATGTTTTCATAGTTTTTTCCCTCCGTGTGTTTTACTAAATTATTGAATATATATGCATCATATACAGAAATATGTAGAAATATCCTCTGCCAAGCCTACATGTATACTTGTGGGTGTAGTCTCTTATGCCACCCCACACCTGTTCCTCTTACATATCTACCTGTGTATCCATTCATAAATTATTGTTTGTTACTGCTGCTATTTTGGGATTGTTGTTGTTGTTAGGTGCCTTCGAGTCATCTCTGACTCACAGCGACCCCTTGTACAGCAGAACAAAACACTACCTGGTCCTGTGCCATCCCCACAATCCTTGCTATAGCTGAGCCTATTGTTGCAGCCACTGTGTCAATCCATCTTGTGGAGGGCCTTCCCCTTTTTCATTGCCCTTCCATTTTGCCAAGCATGATATCCTCCAGGGAACTGTCCCTTTTGACAACATGACCAAAGTAGGTGAGATGAAATTTGTCCATTCTCACCTCCAAGGAGTATTCCAGCTGCACTTCTTCCAGGACAGACTTGTTAGTTTTTTTTAGAAATCCGTGGTACTTTCAGCATTCTTCACCAACACCACAACTCAAAAGCACTGACTCTTCTTTGGTTTTCCTTTTTTTTATTGTCCACTTCTCACATGCATATGAGGCGATTGAAAATACCATGGCTTGTGTCAAGTGCACCTTAGTCTTCAAGGAAACATCTTTGCTCTTCAGCACTTGAAAGAAGTCATTTGCAGTAGATTTCCCCAGTACTATACACGTCTGATATAATGACTGCTGCTTCCATTAGGGTTGATTGTATAATCAAGTAATATGAAGTCTTTGACTACTTCAATCATTTCTCCATTTTTCATGATTTAGCTTATTGGTCCTGTTCTGAGGATTTTGGTTTCTTCATATTGAGGTGTAATCCATACTGCAAACTGTTGTTTTCAATCTTCATCAGTAAGTGTTTCAAGTCATTCTCACTTTCAGAGAGCAAAGTTGTGTCATCTGCATAATGTAGGTTGTTAATGAGTCTTCCTCCAATCCTGATGCCATATTCTTCTTCATGTAGTCCAGCTTCTTGGATTATTTGTTCAGCATACAATTTGAATAAGTATCATGAAGGATACAACCGTGACACACTTCCTTCTTGATTTTAAACCATGCAGTGTCCCCTTGTTCTGTTCAAACGACAGCCTCCTAGTCTATGTACAAGTTCCTCATGAGCACAATTAAGTGTTCTGGAATTCCCATTCTTCTCAATAGTATCCATAATTTGCTATGATCCACGAAATCCAATGCTTTTGCATAGTCAATAAAACATAAGTAAACATCTTCCTGGTATTCTTTACTTTGAGCCAAGATCCATCTGACATCAACAATGATATCCCTCATTCCACATCCTCTTCTGAATCCAGCCTGCACCTGTAGAAGTTCTCTGTCAATATACTACTTTAACTGTTTTTGAATTATCTTTTGAGAGATTTTAGTTGTGTGTGATGTTAATGATATTGTTTGATAATTTCCATATTCTGTGGGATTACCTTTCTTTGGCATGGGTACAAATATGAATCTTTTCCAGTCAGTTGGCTAGGTAATTGTCTTCCAAATCTCCTGGCATAGCTGAGTGAGTGCCACTAGTGTGACATCCATTTGTTGAAACATCTTAGTGGGTATCCTGTCAATTCCTGGAGCCTCGTTTTTTCCCACTTCTTTCACTGCAGCCTCAACTTCTTCCTTCAATACCATTGGTTCTTGATCATATGCCACCTCCTGAAATGGATGGACATTGAACAATTCATTTTGGTACAGTGACTCTGTGTATTCCTTCCATCTTCTTTTGATGTTTCCTGCATCATTCAATATATTGCCCATAGAATCTTGCAATATTGCAACTCGAGACTTAAATTTCCTTTTCAGTTTTTCAGCTTGAGAAATGCCAAGTGTGTTCTTCTCTTTTGGCTCCAACTCCATGTCTTTGCACATTTCATTATAATTGACTTTGTCTTTTGGGATTGTGCACATAAAAGTTTTGACCCTTATTCTTTATCTTATATTTTACCCAGTGTCTTCCTTTGCCTTCATCATATTATGTTGACTTTTCCTTTATTGTATATTGCCTTCCCTTTCACCTAAGTTGGGAGCTCTGGTAGTATAGTGCCTAAGGCATTTGACTGTTAACTAGAAGGCTGGCGGTTCAAACACACCACCCACTCCTCGGAAGGAAGGTTGGGCAATTTACTTCCACGGCGATACTGCTTGAGAAACCCAAGGAAGGCCTCTATGAGTCGGGACCGACTTGATAGCAATGAATTTGGTTTGGTTTCACCCAAGTTAATACGCATCTATCCTCTAGTAAGTTTCCTTGCCTTATTATTCTAGCTAGGACTTCCAGCACAATGTTGAAGAATGGTAAGAATGGTGATAAAGAACATCCTTGTCTATTTCCCATTTTCAAAGGGAATGTTTTCAATTCCTCTCCATTGTGAGCTATGGTTTTGTATAAATGTTCTATTGTGTTGTAGAATTTCCCTTCTATTCCTATGTTGCTGAGAGTTTTTCTCAGAAATGGGTGTTTGACTTTATCAGATGTTTTTAACTATGTCAAGTGAGATGCTCATGTGATTCTTTTGCTTTATTTACATATTGAATTATGTTTATTGATCTTTCTTATATTGAACCATGCTTACGTACCTGGTATGAATCCCACTTGGTCATGATGTATCATTATTTTTTTAAATAATACATTGAATGCTGATGAGTTAATTCTATTGTCTAGAATTTTATTGGAAGCTTTTATGTTTATATTCATGAAGGATATTGGTCTGTAATTTTTTTGCGTGTTTGTGGTGGCTTTGCTTTGCTTTGATATCAAGGTTAAGCTGGCTTCACAGAATTAAATTTGGGAGTGTTCCTTCCTTTTCTATTCTCTGAAATAGTTAGAGTAGTATTGGTGTGAGCTCTTCTATGAGTGTTTGGTATAATTCTCCAGTGAAATTGTATGGGCAGGGTTTTTTTTTTTTTTTTTTTTTTTATGACCTCTTCAATCTCTTATTTTCGTATAGGTTTGTTCAGATTCCCTACTTAAATTTATATTTAAAAGCTCTGGTGGCATAGTGCCTAAGGTATTTGACTACTAACCAGAAGGCTGGTGGTTCAAACCCATCAGCCACTCCTCAGAAGGAAGATTGGGCAAACTACTCTGTTATTTCCATTCTTCTGGTGAATGTGGGCTTCTTTAGCTGCTCTTTTTCTAGTTGAGTTGTGAGGTTGTTTTAAATTTTAGCCCTTTCTTTTTTGATGTTTGCATTTATTGTTATAAATTGACCTCTGAACATTGCTTTTGCTGAATCCCAAATGTTTCGAATGTAATGTTTTGTTCCCCTTAGATTCTAAGAATTTTTTTATCCCATCTTTAATTCTTCTATCACACAGTATTTGTGTATGTGTGTGTGTGTGTGTGTGTTTCTGACCTCCCCCTCATTGTGTATTGCCTTCATCTTCACCCAAGTTACTATGTGTCTACACTCTGGTTAGTGGTTTATCCTCTGTTCCCCTTCCACCCTTGGTAACCTCTAAATAATATTTCTTTTAGTGACAAAATTTTCTTGACTTTTTATAATAGTGGTCTCGTACAATATTTGTCCTTTTGTGATTGACTAATTTCACTCAACATAATATTCTAGGTTCATCCAGGATAAGAGATGTTTTGCAGATTCATCATTATTCTTTAACCTTGTGTGTATGTACCAGAATTTGTTAATCCATTCATCCATTTTTGGGCACTTAGGTTGTTCTCATCTTTTTGATATTATGAATAATGCTTCAATGAACATAGGTATGCCTATATCTGTTTGTGTCTTGGCTCTTATTTCTCTAGGATATAAACCTCCTAGTGAGATTGCTGTATTATATGCTCACTGCCATCGAGTTGGATCTGACTCATAGCGACCCCTCCTTGGGTTTCCGAGGTGGCATCACTAAGGAAGTAGATTACCTAACGTTCCTTCCAAGGAGTGGCATATAGTATTTCTATTTCCAACTTTTTAAAGAAACATCATTTCATTTTCCACAGTATTTGAACCATTTTATAGTATGCTCACCAGCAATGTATAAGGGTTTCAGTTTCTCCATTCCCTTGCCTGCATTTGTTGTTTTCTGTTTTTTCAAATTTTGCTATTAATGCTGAGGTAAAATGATATCTCATTGCTGTTTTACTTTGCATCTCTCTAATGGATAATGATCATGACATTTCTTCATGTGTTTGTTGGCTGCCTGGATGTCTTCTTTGGTAAACTGTCTGATCGTGCCCTTTGCCCATTTTTTTAATTGGATTAGTTGTCTTTTTTTTGTTGTTGTTGTTGTTAAGATGTTCAAGTCTTCTATAAATTTTTGAGAGTAGTCCCTTGTCATATATATATATATATATATATATATATATATATATATATTCCCTCCCCCCAGTTTGTAGAGTTCTCTTTTAACTCTTTTGGTAAAGTATTTTGATGTACAGAAGTGTCTAATTTTTAGAAAATCCCAGTCATCTATTTTGTCTTCTGCTGTTTGTACATTTTTAATTATCTTTGCTAAGGCCTCTAAGTTCCTCCTTATTTTTATTTGATGGTATTTATAATTTTAGGTTTTATGTTTAGGTCTTTGATCCATCTAGACTATCCAGTGGTTTTTAAGCAAGGTGTTAATCAGTCTCCATGTAGTTGATTCTTTTTGCTTGCTCTTTCTGTTACTGATTTTCACTTTTACTGAAACTATAGAAGAAAATGCTTTATTTTATCCTAATGTTTAGATTTTATTGAGGCTTGGTTTGTGACCTAAAATGTGATCTATTCTGGAGAATGATCCATGTAAGCTAGAAAAGAATGCACACTTTGCTGCTGTTGGGCGGAGTGTTATATAAATGTCTATGAGGTTGAGTTAGCTGATTGTGGCATTTTGATCTTCTGTATCTTTGTTGATTTTCTACTAGTTGTTCTGCCCTTCCCGGAAAATAGTGTGTTGCTCTCTCCTACTATTATTGTGAAAGTGTCTGTTTCTCTTTTCAATGCTCTTAGTTTTTTTCATGTATTTTGGAGTTTGTCATTGGGTGAATATATATTTATTACAGTTATGTCCTTTTGGTGGATTGAACTTTTAATCATTTTATAATGCCCTTCTTTATCTTTTACTTTGTGTTTTGCATTAAAATCTATTTTATCACAGATTAATATTGCCACTTTTGCTCTTTCTTGCATCGTTGCTTGGTTAATGTAGTTTTTCTATCCTTTGAGTTTTAGTTTATTTATGCTTTTGGGTCTAACATGTATCTCTTGTAGATAGCATTTAATGAGCTGTGTTTTTTTAATCCAGTCTGCCATGCTCCGTCTCTTTACTGGTACGTTTAAGCCATTTACGTTCAGTATGATTATCAGTAGGTATGAATTTACTGCTGTCATTTTCTTGTGCTTTTTTTTCTTTTTTTTTTTGGTGATATTGACTATTTCTTTGTTCTGTTTAATTTTCTGTGCTGAGTTCTTTTTATTTGTGGAATTTTGTTTCCTTTCTCTTATTGCTGCTAATTTTGTGTTTACTAAACCTCTATATTTTTCTTCTTTTTACTTTAATGAGTAAGTTTGTTAAATTTCTTTGTGTTTAACTTGAAATTTACCTTTATTTTCTTGACTATAAAGCAGTCTTTTATTTCTATAAGTACACCATTTCCTCTTTTTGTTTTAATGTTGTCATCAATTACAGATTGATTACTCTAATTTCTGGTTTTCAAACTTTTAGCTCTGTTTTATTTCTGAGAATTTTTTTTTTTTACCTATGTTGGTATCTGGCTGATGCTGTCTTGTGTTCTAATCACAGATTATTGTCTGATGTTGTCAGTTCTCTGTCTTAAGGACATCTTTTAATATTTCTTGTAAAGTTAGCCTGGTTTTTACAAATTCTTTAACTTCTGTTTATGTGGACCTGTCCTAATTTTGCCATTGTATTTGAAATAATTTTTTTTCTGGATATATAATTCTTAGTTGGCATTTTTTTTTTTTTCTTTCAAGGTTTTATTTATATACCATCCTATTACCTTCTTGTCTGCATGGTGCCTGCTAAGTTGTCAGAGTTTAGTCTTTTTAGTTTCCTTTGTAGTGACTTTTTATTTTTCCTCAACTGATTTCAGGATTTTCTTTCTTTGTCTTTAGTTTTGGCAAGTTTGATTATGATATATCTTGATGACTTTCTTTTGGGGTCTATCCTAGATGATGTCCATTGAGTTTCTCAGATGGATATCTTTTCATCTTTCATGATAGTAGGGAAGGTTTCTGTTAAGAAATTTTCCACAATTCTATCTGTGTTTTTTTTTTTTTTTTCTTTTTTTGACTCTTCCTGTTCTGGAATTCCAATCACATATAAATTTTCCTCTCAATAGTGTCTCATATAATTCTTAGGCTTTCTACATTTTTCTTCACTCTTTTTTGCTCAAACAAATTGATGTCAAGGGGTCTGTCTCTAACGCACTGATCCAGACTTCTATTGATTTAATTCTCATCCTAGGTCTTCCAATTAAGTTGTCTATATCTGAAATGTTATTATTAACTATTTTTTATTTTTAGTTGCTGTTTTTGTATGGTTTCTAATTGTCTATTTATTTTGTCATTTTAATCTTGTATTGTTTGTCTGAATTCTTCTATTGCTTTGTGCTTTTCATTATTTTGTCTGTGTTTTCCTTGATCTCATGGAGAGCTCTCTGTATTAATTTTTTGAATTCCTTATCAGGTAGTTCCATTAATATTTCTTCCTCCTGTAGGTTTTCTGATTCTTTATGTTGGTCATTTGCTAGAGCTATCTTGTTCTGCTTTTTTTTTTTTTT
>NW_006921731.1:5477882-5497224 GCF_000298275.1 Orycteropus afer afer
TTTTTTTTTTTTTTATGTGATTTGATGTTGTCTGTTGTCTCTGAGGTGTTATGATGCTATTATCTTTATTTATATACGTCCGTTTGCTGCATCCTGATTTTTTGTTTTGTTTTATTTTGATACATTTGAGTAGGTGATGTGTGCATGCTACTCTGGTCTCTAGGTTGACTGCAATGGAACTCTCACACCTGTCTCTGAGTAGGTGGGAATATGGCTGTGTATGTGAGTACAGGTCTCTGTTCATTGGTCTTGTGGGGTGGGTGAGGATATAGTTGGCATTGCTAATGAGGTGAAGAAATGTCAGTCCAGCTGATCTCCTGGAGGTGGGTGGAGGGAGCATTGTCACCAGTTGCTGGGTTTGATGTTGGGTGTGTATACTGCCAGTTGGTCAGTGGTTGGAGCAAGATTGTCCAGGTCATCTGTCACTAGGTGGGTGATACAGACACTCACCAACAACAGTCCTGGATAGGCAGAGCTGCATGGTGGTGGTTGGAAAGGGGACAAGCTTTCAGTTTCAGGGGGGATGGTGCAGAGAGAAAGGCAAGAATGCCACCAGTTCACAGGTTCTCACTAAGACAGAGTTCCCCTGTTCACTAGAGTGCTATGTGGGGGAGAATGTGCCTCCAGTCCTTGGGTCCCCAGTGCAAATGCCTGGTGGGTGGAAGAGGCTCTGCTATTTGTGGACTTTTAGTGCAGGTGACTAGATATAGGAGCATGTGTCTCAAGTTCTCAGGTACCTATTGCCAGTGGCTAGGTGGAGTAGCAGCCATCACTGATGTATGGGTCCCCAGTGCAGGCAACTGGGCTTATAGGTGGGGGTGTTGATCCTCAGCACCACCCCTACTGATGGCCAGGTGGAGTTGATGCCTATGATTGTGGGCAGCAGTCCAGATGGCTGGACTTAGGAACTGGTGCCACTGATCTGCAGGCCCCCAGTGTGGGCTTGTGGGCAGAAGATTTGATGACACTCATCCCCAGGTCTCTGATTATGGCAGCCAGATGTAGAAGCAGATGCCTCCAATCTTCAGTCCCTGGCTCAAGCAGCTGGGCTCAGCAGGCCCGGGCAAAGGAGGGGGTGCTCCTGGACCATTGGCTCCTAGTGCAATTATGTGAGCAGAAGAGGAGAAACTGCCCATCCTTGGGTCCCCAGAACAGTTGGTTAGGCAGAGAAGCTGGTGTTATCAGACTGTAGGTTCCTGGCAGGGTTGGGGTGGGTGAAAGAGTGGACAACATTATTTTACAGGCCTCTGGTGCAATGGCCATTCAGAGAAGCTACTACCATTAGTTTTTACTACCATTAGAATTACCATTACTACCATTACTACTACCATTAGTGTAGGGGTCTCTGACTCATGTAGTTGAGCTATGGGTTGAGCACTTCTCTATGGATTCCCAGCTCAAGAGGCAGGGAAAGAGTGAGTGTAGTAGCCATCCCACAACTGCATATATGGTGGAGGGAGGATGGGTGAAGAAGGTGGGGGGAGCATGACAGCTCTGCCAACCTCCACCTGGGGATGGTTAGGGAGTGTAGTGGATAAGGTGAGTGCAATGAACTTTCATAAGGTGGGGAGCACTCTTGTCTCACTCTGGAGATAGGTGCAAAGTCTTTTTTGTGCAGTCTCTCTTTCCTCTTGGCACTCAATGGAATTCTTTAGCTTTGCCTATAATGCTCAGAGTTCCAATGTTGTCATCTATATTCAATTCATTTTTTTTTTCCTCAAGTCTTTGTTGTAGAAGGGATGTTCCAAGGCATCTGACTACACCATCATCTTTGACTGCCTCCCTGGCAGGACATTTAAGTTCAAGAAATATTTTTGTTTTATTTCATTTATTACAAAAATATTAATTCAAGGGTACATTAAAGTACATAATTACCTCTAAGTAATATATTAACATTTTACCATATTTGCTTTAGAACTAATCTTTAACAAATAAAATTTTAATGATGCAGCTGAATTTTATTCTTTCCATTCTTTCTTGCTCTCTTCTTCCCTACCTATAACCTGAAAAAGTTGGTCATCATCAAGTTTAAATAAAATTCTGTAAATTTTATATAGTATACAAAGAATGTATCTTTATACTTTTATTACATGTGGGTATCTGCAGAAAATATATAGACTATTTTGGCTTAACTTAAAAGTTATGTATATATTATTTGATGCTATACACAGTTTTTCTTTGTTTAATGTTATATTTTTGAGATTGATTTATACATCATTAATATATACTTCATTAATTTATTTCCATATAATATTAAATTTATGAATAAGACTACTTTTACTTTCCCTTAATCACAGACAATTAGATTGTTTATAATCCTTTGCTGTTTCAACACAGAGTAATGGGTATGCTTGCACAGCTATTCGTTGTGCACATATGTCAAAGTTTCTCATGGGAGTGTCGGGGAAGTGCAAACAGTTAACGTGCTCTGCTGTTAACTGAAAGATTGGAGGTGGAAGTCCACCCACACGTGCCTCAGCAGAAATACCTGATGACCTACTTTCAAAATATCAGTCACTGAAAACCGTATGGATCACAATCTCCTCTCTCACCCATAGGGAAACTCTGCCTCAATGAATCAAAGTGAATTACATGGCAACTGGTTAAATTTAAGGTTATCCAGCTACAAGTGGAATTTAATGAGAAATATCAATTCATTCTCCAAAGTGGCTATATAAATTTAGACTCACAGAACTACATGTGATGTCCCATATAATTCCCCACATTTTTACTAATACATAGTGTTAGCAAAAATAATAATTAAAAAAAAATAAATAAAAGAAGAAGGCTTTCAAGACATACAACTCTCCCCATGACCATCAAGCAGTGATATTCTTAAAATATAAATTAAATCTTCTGATGTTTTTGTTTTTAGTCATTTCATTGTTTTCCTTTTTCTCAAAATAACATCCAAACTCACTGCCATGGCCCACACAACCCTGCACAACCAGACTAGCCGACTCCCCACTGCATCTCTCCGATCTCTCCACCCCTCCCTGTGCACAGCTGCTCTAACTCCATCATCATGTCATTAAACTTATCATACTCCTCCCACCTTAGGCATTTCTTTCAGGCTGTTCCCTCTTTCTGGAATGTTCTTCACATGTTCTTTACTTGCACATGCTTCCTTGTAATCTCTGAGTCTCAGTTGAAATGTTAACATATGAGCAAAGCTTTCTCTGAGCACCTTTTAAAACAGGTTCTGTCCTGATTTCTCAGAGTGTTTCCAATTGTGTTGCTCCAGGAGATGGTGATGCCCTTTTTGAGGGAGTCAGGCAATATTGCAAGCAATTTTCAGGACTGTGCCACAAAGCTCTCTCACCCAGTGCTTGAAATTCTGTCCAGTTTTTCTCAATGTGTTGTATAAATATCATTTTGTATATACTCCATAGTCCCTGCATAGCACAAATGGCTGGAAATTTGGCAATTTGAATCCACCTAGAGATGCCTCAGAAGAAAGCCCTGGTGATCTGCTTCTGTAAAGGACACAGCCATGAAACACATACCCATGGAGCAGTTCTACTCTGCACACATGGAGTGACCATAAGTTGAAATCTACTCTATGGCCACTGGTACTGTATATGTACCAATGTGTAAATGTTGGCAAATACTACTGGTCAAAACATTCTACTTGTTTCAGTCTTCGCTCTCCTTATTCCATAAATGTATGTATGTGTTTGTGTTTATTATGCATCTATTTATCATCTATTTCCCCTGTAGACTCTAAATTCTATGAAGGAAGGGATCAAATTTCTCCTGCTCACCACCATATCTCCAGAACATAGCATAGTCCCTGGAATATACTGCACACTTGCTATAATTCTGAATAAAAAAGTAGAAAAAATAAAGTCATATTTAATTGACAAATATTAAAGTAAAGATGGCTCCTTCCCCCAAGCACACCTCCTAGCAATGCTACATCCTCTCATGTTTGGACCAATGACTGGACATTATTGGTCTCTATTCCCCTCCTAGATTACATACTTTCTCTATGTAGCCATAATAAATATTTCATCTAGGAACATATCTAGCCAGTATTTTCTGAAACTTGTAGTTCAGAGCCAGAGTTCAAAGATATTTCCCTTGAATAATAACCTCTATCTAAGAAATTATATACATGCTTTATCCGTTTTCTGAAATTTAACAAAATAATTTAAAAATTCCTGCAATGAGAAAACCAGTCTAATTGCATTTAATCTAGTATATCTCAAATTTTTTTGAAATATAACCCTTAGTAATAGGAACAAGATCTAAGAAATACTAATCTAACCCCCTTCAATCTGGTATTAACAAAGAGTTGAACATCAGAAATCTGGGCTATAATCTAGACTTCTTCATTATTCATTCACTCTGAACTCATAGGCCAGCTGTTGACTGTTCACAAACCTTAGTTTTCTTATCCATGATGTAAGTATTTCTTCTTTCCAAATTATGGGGACTAATAAAGTTGTGCACACAAAGCACCTAGCCTGACCTGGCACATAGTAAGTGTTCGGTACCTACAAGATCATCCTTTTATTGAGATAGCATCATGCATACTGCAAAGTGGTGGTTTCTTTCTCTAAACACCCCCTGTTTAGCATACATATGCTGCCTGCAACAAGTATTCTGGGATTTAGAAAATCATAATGCTTGTGATTGTATAGACCTCATTCATAAAAGCCTTAATCTCCTTCATCTGTCCTAACAGGGCAGACCCCAGGACATCCTGATCATTTCAGTTTACTTTATGAAGCTCTTCTTTCCATTCTTTGTAAGTGGCTTGACCTGGGGCAATGGGAATTAATGTAATATTTGATAATTATGCATATTCTATGTTTTCAGAGCACCATAAAATTGTCAAACTGAAAGGTGTTTGCTCCAATCTTTTCCGTATACATAATGTTAAAAATAAATAAATTGAAGTTCAAACAAGTTAAATGTGAACATTTACAAAATGGAAGAATAATGGGTGACAACAATCCTACCTGATCTGTAGCTCATTGCATGACTTTAGGTTAAAATATTGACTTCCTGGGAGGCACAAACAGCTAAGTCCTTGACTTCTAATCAACAGATTGGTGGTTCAAATCCACCCTGAGGGACCTGGGATAGAAAGACCTGATGGTGTACTTCTGAAAAATCAGCCACTAAAAACATCATGGAGTTCAATTTTACTCTGACACACAAGGAGTCACCATTAGTCAATCTGAATTAACTTGAGGGCAGCTGTTTTATTTTATTTAAATGTATGACCTTAGGCAGGTTTCTTAACATTTCGTAGCCTAAGTTTCCTTATCTGTGAAGCAGAGAAAAATCATGCTATCTACTTCACTTCTGGTGGCATAGTGTCTAAGGCATTTGACTACTACCTAGAAGGCTGGCGGTTCAAACCCACCAGCCACTCCTCTGAAGGAAGGTTGGGCAATCTACTTCTGTAGTGATACTGCCTCAGAAACCTGAGGATGGGTCACTATGAGTCAGATCCGACTGAATGGCGGTGACTGAGACTTCAGTTTGTACTGGGAAAATGGCTAAACTAATGTAGGAACATGCATGTAAGGAATGCTCAATAGGTATTTGTTACTCCCTGGAAGATGTCTATGTTAGAGTCACTTCCTTCTGCTCCAGAAGTATATTAAATTATATTAATTATATTAAGTACTTATTTTTTAAGTATTTATTTATTAAGTAATTATATTAAGTATATTAATTAATTACATAAATTATATTAAGATACTAAATATTGCTTTCTAATTATTACTAAGTTCAAGTTCAGAATCTACAATGCTAATTGGAAGAACAAATCTGGAGAGAGTCTTAGATGAACTTGATGATATTACATTATGCTGCGGTGATTAACATACTATTAATCTTCAGCTCAGAAATGCTTGTTCTCAGTGATAATAGGAGAGGAGAAAGAGAACTGCATCCCCATGAGCACTTCAGATACAATGTATTGAGCAGATGCTATGATTATAACTCTTGCACCCAGAGGCTTTGTAGAAATCAAAACAAAACAAAACAAGAGGTCCTCTTATCACAACACCTGGTACTCGATGAGAGGACAGGTCAGTAATTCTAGCACCACTACATCCTGATATTTATTGATCACTCTGTGATACATTGTGATTAGTACTTTGTTACACTTAATACATACCACAACTTAGATATTTACTGTTATTTTCTATAAATTTACACAAGGAATCTGAGGGTTGCTGCGTACTAAAGTCCTTGAAAGATGGCTGCCTTAATCCTGGTGATTCTTTTTCACAGTCTTACATTTTGCCCTTGATCTTAAGAGCTAAGAAAGAAAGCAGATTTTGTTTACCCTTGAAAGGACTCCATATCTCAGAATATAATCTCAATTTAAATAAAATCAGAAAAATTATATGTAAAAAAAAATCATCTCCTGTTATTAATGTTGTTGTTAGGTGTTGTAGAGTGGTATCCAACTCATAGTGACCCCATGCACAGCAGAAAGAAACACCATCCGGCCCCGCACCGGCTCCATGATCCTTGCTATATTTGAGCCCATCGTTGCAGCCACTGTGTCAAGCCATCTTGTTGAGGGCTTTCCCCTCTTTCATTGACCCTCCACCTTACCAAGCATGACATCCTTCTCCAGGGAATGGTCCCTTCTGACATCATGACCAAAGTAGGTGAGACGAAATCTGGCTATTCTTGCTTCCAAGGAGCATTCCGGCTGCACTTCCAGGACAGATCTGTTAGTTCTTTTAGCAGTCCACAGGGCTTTCAGCATTCTTTGCCAGCACCACAACTCAAAAGCGTGCATTCTTCTTCACTCCTTATTCATTGTTCAGCTCTCCCATGCACACGAGGTGATTGAAAATATCACAGCTTGTGTCAGGTGCACCTAAGTCCTCAAGGTGACATCCTTGATCCTCAGCATTTGAAAGAGGTCCCTTGCAGCCAACTTGCCCAGAGCTATATGTCATGTAATGTGCTGACTGCTGCTTCCACTGGCATCAATTGTAGAACCAAGCAATGTGAAGTCTTTTCTCCATTTATCATGATGCTGCTTATAGGTCCAGTAGTGAGGATTTTTGTTTCTTTATATTGAGATATAATCCATACTGCAGACTGTAGTCTTCAATTGTCATCAGTAAGTGCTCAAGTCATCCTCACTTTCAACAAGCAGAGTTGCGTTGTCAGCATATTGCAGGTTGTTAAAGATTCTTCCTCAAATCTTGATGCCACATTCTTCTTCTTATAGTCCAGCTTCTCAGATTATTTGCTCAGCATACAGATTGAATAAGTATGGGAAAGGATACAACTCTGACACAGTCCCTTCTTGATTTTAAACCATGCAGTGTCCCCTTGTTTTGTTTGAACAACAGCCTTCTGGTTAATGTACAGGTTCCTCATGAGCATAATCAAGTGTTCTGGAATTCCTGTTCTTTTCAATGTCATCCACAATTTATTATGATCTGTACATTCAAATGTCTTTGCATAGTCAATAAAACACAAGTAAACATCTTTCTGGTATTCTTTGCTTTGAGCCAGGATCCATCTGACAGCAGCTATGATATTCCTTGTTCCACATCCTCTTCTGAATTCAGCTTGCACCTTGGAAGTTCTCTGTCAATATACTGCTGCAACAGTTTTTGAATTATCTTTAGTAAGATGTTACTTGCATGCAACATTAATGATATTGTTTGATAATTTCCACATTCTGTGGGATCAACTTTCTTTGGAATGGCTACAAATATGGATCTCTTCCAGTCAGTTGGCAGGTAACTGTTTTCCAAATCTCTTGGCATAACCTAGTGAATGCCTCCAGTGGGGCATCTGTTTGTTGAAACATCTCAATTAGTATTCCGTCAATTCCTGGAGCCTTGTTTTTCACCAATTCCTTCAGTGCAGCTTCGACTTCTTCCTTCAGTACCATTTGTTCTTGATCACATGGCACCTCCTGAAATGGATGAAGATCTGCCAGTTCTTTTTGGCACAGTGACTGTGTATTCCTTCCATCTTCTTTTGATGTTTCCTGCATCATTCAATATTTTACCCATAGAATCTTTCAATATTGCAACTCAAGGCTTAAATTTTTTCCTCAGTTCTTTCAGCTTGAGAAATGCATAGCATCTTCTTCCCTTTTAGTTTTGTAACTCCAAGTCTTTGCACATTTCATTATAGTAATTGGCTTTGTCTGCTCGAGCTGCACTTTGAAATCTGTTCAGCTTTTTGATTCATTTCTTCCATTTGCTTTAGCTTCTCTCCGCTCAAGGGCAAGTTTCAGAGTCTCTTCTGTCATCCATTTTGGTCTTTCCTTTTTTTCTCATCTTTTTAGTGACCTCTTGCTTTCTTCATGGATGATGTTCTTAATGTTATATCACAATTCTTCTAGTTTTTGGTCACTGGTGTTCAATCCATCAAATCTATTATTTAGATGGTCTCTAAATTCAGGAGGGATATATTCAAGATCATATTTTGGCTCTTGTGTACTTGTTTTAACTGTCTTTAAATTCAAGTTGAACTTGCATATGAGCAGTTATGGTCTGCTCCACAATCAGCTCCTGATCTCTTTTTGGCTGAAGATATTGAGCTTTTCCATCATATCTCACTGCAGATGTACTCAATATGATTCTTGTGTGTTCCATCTGGGGAAGCCCACATGTATAGGTGCCATTTGTGTTACTGAAAAAAGGTATTTGCAATGAATAAGTCATTGGTCTTGCAAAATGCTATCATGTAATTTCCAGCATCATTTCTGTCACCAAGGCCAAATTTTCCAACTACCTGTGATTCTTCTTTGTTTCCAAATTTTGCATTCTAGTCACCAGTGATAATTAACACATCTTGATTGCATGTCTAGTCAATTTCAGACTGGAGAAGCTGATAAAAATCTTCAATTTCCTCATCTTTGTTTTTGATAGTGGTACATAAATTTTAATAATAGTCGTATTAACTGGTCTTCCTTGTAGGTGTATGGATATTATCTGATAGCATTGTACTTCAAGACAGATCTTGAGACATCCTTTGTGATGATAAGTGTCATGCCATTCCTCTTCAAATTGTCATTTTCGGCGTATAGATTATATGGTCATCTGTTTCAAAATGTCCAAAACCAGTCCATTTCAGCTCACTAATGCCTAGGATATCAATCTTTATGTATTCCATTTCATTTTTGACAACTTCCAATTTTCCTAGATTCATCCTTTGTACTTATTATTAATTGATGTTACATGTTATTATTATTAATGGATGTTACAGCTGTTTCTCCTCAATTTGAGTCATGCCATATCAGCAAATGGAGGTCTCAAAAACTTTACCTTATCCATATCATTAAGGCTGGTTCTATTCTGATGATGCAGCTCTTTCCTAGTCCTATTTTGAGAGCCTTACAACCTATGTGTCTTATGCTCCTGCACTGTATTGGACTGTTTCCAGACTATTCATAAAGTTGAACAGTAATGTATCTGACAGTCTTTCTCTGCTATTCATTAGGTTTTCCCTGTCTAATTCTTTGAAAAGTGGATGGCTTCCTCCTTTTTCCTAGTCTGTCTCAGTCTGTAAGCTGTTAAAACCTGTGCATCAGGTGCAACTCTACTGGGTTTGAGACACTGGTGGCACAGCCTCAAGCCTCACAACAACACACCACTATAGTATGACAAACTGACAGAAAAGTTTGTCTCCCTTAGCTGTTCAAAACCTCTTCACCCTCTCCACCCTCCCCTTACATAGATCCCTGCTTCTTTCCTGCTGCTTGGGAGGGGTGTGGCCTGGGTCCCCAGCCTTACTACCTACATCCTTGCCTCTGCTCCCTGGCTCTGTCCTGGTCCCCTCCCCCCAGCTTTTTCTGTGCTTTCCTCAGCTTTCCTGCCACTTGGGAGGGCTGTGGCCTTGGTCCTTGGCCATTCCTGAATCCCTGCCACATTAATATACTCTGATAAATTAAATCAGCAAAGGATTTTAGGCCCTTGTGTTTCTTGGCCTTTATATCTTTCCATGAAGATGCCCACCTGTGAAACCAGAATATTTGGAAGGTTGTTTGGTGAAGCCTGAGACCAAGGTTGGTGTCACTCAGTGTGGTAACTCATCAGTATCCCCCATGGGTGAGGCCTGCTGACAAACTTACTTCCCCATGAGTGAAGCAGTATCACTCTACCCTACTCTGTACTCTGTACAGATCCAAGCACTATGCCTCACATAGTGCCTGCCTTTCCTGGTCCTCCACCTCCCCCATGGTTCCCCACAGCTTCTCCCCTCTCCCAATGGCCAAGGTGGAGACTTTCCTGCAATAGGTGCCCATCCTGAGTGGCAGGTGACATAGAAGGAGGTGATGAATTTTCACACAGGATGATGATGACACCAATCCTAGTGATACCATTGTCTGAGATCCAGTAAGGGAAGTTACGTGCTTGGAAAGGTTAATGGTAGGGCAAAGATAGCCTGATGCATGCTCTCCTTAAGAGAGGTAAACTCACTATGATATGGGCCAGCATGATGCCTAGTCCCCCTGGACCTAGGGCCAGACTTTGTGTCTCAATGATCCTTCCTTGCCCTCCACTTCCAATACTGACCATCTTCTTCTAATAAGCATTTTTTTCATTGGCTGCAGTAGAACCACAGCTTGAGAGGATTACTGGGTTTGAAAGGCAGTACATGAGTAAATTAGGTATTGTCAAAGTTTTTCTAGAATTGAATTGAGTTGTATCATCCAAAAAGATATGTTGAAGCCCTAATTCTCTACCTATGAATATAACCTTGTTTAGAAATAGGGTGTTTGAACATGTTATCAGTTACATTAACATGAGGTCCTATTGGAGTAGAGAGGGTCCTAATCCAACCACAGTGGTTTCTTAACTAGAGAGACAGGTCAAAAAGGGTAACAGCCATGTGAAGATGCAGCTACAAGCCAAGGAACAACGGGGGCTACCAGAAGGGGTAAGAGACAAGAAAAGATCTTCCCCCAGCGCTTTGAAGAAAGTAGGATTCTGTCAACACCTTGAATTCAGGCTTCTAGGTAAAGTACTGTAAGGCAAGAGATTTATTTTCTTATAAACCACCCAATCTGAGGCATTTTGTTATAGCAGCCAGAGGAAACTAATGCATATTTATGTGCCATGTTGAAAAGAACTATGGTATCTCCCAATTAGTCTAGCAGCTTATTTTCCAAGTAGTATTGAAACTGAATGTTTTTATCCAGATACCATTATTCGTTTGAATTTGGAACCAAGCTTTATGGTAAGCAGGCAGAAATTGACACTAATTTCAAGATGGACAGACGTGGGATCTGTTGTCTCATTCTCAATAGTTTGCATCCATTCAGTGAACAAGCAGGTGGAGAATGATGACACATGGCTATTAACATTATTTCCTTTCTCTTTTGTTCCCTTGGACCTGAGACATAATTTCTGATTAGTAAAGTATGCACATAATATCAAGGTTTAGAGATAGAAAGATGGTTAGTAAACTGGAAAAATGGCAGAATAAACTTTGAACTCAGGTCTACTCTACCTGACTCCAAATTCCACAACTTTTCTATTGCTTTTTTTTTTTTTTTTTAAAAGTCAGCAAATATTTTTAGGAACTTAATTTACTAGATACTTCCAACCATATTATTTTATTTTAACTTTGTAGTGGTATTTTGAGATGAATAGAGAGTTCTTGTTGTTGTTCCATGCTGTCGAGTTTGCTCTGACTCAGCGACCCCATGTACAACAGAACTAAACACCTCCCAGTCCTGCACCATCCTCACAATGCTTGCTATGCTTGAGCCCATCATTGCAACCACTGTCTCAGTCCATCTTCTTGAGAGCTGCCCCCTTTTTTTGCTGACCCTCTACTTTACCAAGCATGATGTCTTTCCAGGGAATGGTCCCTTCTGACAACACGATCAAAGTAGGTGAGACAGAGTTTGGCCATTCTCACTTCCAAGGAGCATTCTGGCTGCACTTCTTTCAGGACAAATTTGTTTCTTCTACTAGTAGTCCATGGTATTTTCAGTATTCTTTGCCAACACCACAATTCAAGGGCATCAACTCTCCTTCTGTCTTACTTATTCATTGTTCAGCTTTCACATGTATATGAGGTGATTAAAAATACCATGACATAAGTCAGGTGCACCTTAATCTTCAAAGTGGCATCTTTGCTTCTTAACACTAAATAGATTTTTTGCAACAGATTTTCCCAGTGAAATACAACATCTGATTTCCTGACTGCTGCTTCTATGGGTAGGAGCTCTGGTGACGTAGTGCCTAAGGCATTTGACTACTAAACCGAAGGCTGGTGGTTCAAACCCAGCAGCCACTCCTGGGAAGGAAGTTTGGGCAATCTACTTCCATAGTGATATTGCCTTGGAAACCCAAGGAGGGGTCACTGTGAGTTGGATCCGACTCCACAGCAGTGGTTGCATTGCATTTGCATTGCTTCCATGGGTGTTGACTGTGGATCAAAATAAAATGAAATCTATGGCAACTTTAATATTTTCTCAATTTATCATGATGGTTATTGGTCCAATTTTGAGAATTTTTTGTTTTCTTTATGTTGAGGTGTAATCCATACTGAGGACTGTAGTTTTTGATCTTTATCAGTAAGTGCTTCAATGCATCTTCACTTTGAGCAAGCAAGGTTTTGTCATCTGCATATCATAGGTTGTTAAAGGTACTTTCTTGCATTGAACCCCTAGATGGTGCAAACCATTAACATGTTTGGCTGCTGTGATAGTTGGAGCTGTGTGTCAACTTGGCTGGACCACAATTCTGTGTGGTTTAAGCAGTTGTGATGTGGTTATTCCCATCATGGGATCAGATGAATATGTTTTGAGCAGCAAATCTATTGAAAGGGAGTTTCCCTAGGGGTGTGGCCTGTTTCCAGTATATTTATGGACATCCTGGGGAAAGAGACACTCTTCTGTGGATCGGGATTCTGTTATGCTGCCTAAAACTATCCGTGAGCGAACAAATCTACCATTCATCCTGGAGATCTTAGATTCGTCATTCGTTGGAGTCAACAGCCAGTATACTGCCTGCCAACCTTAAGCCCCTCAGCCCCTGCAGCTGCGTGAGTTGGGAAAAGCCTCCAGCTTGATGTTTGATTCAAGAACTTTGGACTTGCCAGCTTCTATAAGTGTATGAGCCATTTAACTAAAATAAATTTATCTTTTTCTCTCTATATATAAGCTTCACTGATTTTGTTTCTCTAGAGAACCCTGTCTAACACAGCTGCTATTTGAAAGGTTGTAGGTCTGAGACTACCCTTGGAAAAAAGGCCTGGAATCTACTTCTGAAAAATCAGTCATTGAAAACCCTGACACACATGGGATTCTCCTCTGACACGCATGAGGCTGCTATGATTCAGAGATGTCTGGAGGGCACCTGGTTGGTTTGTATAGCCTTTACAAATATTACCAAATCTCATTGATTCTAAGATGTACTTTGTATTTTGTACTTTTAACCTTTCTAAAATTGGTATATGATTCATTATATTTTTCTTTTCTACTAATATGTAAGTTAGTAATGGCTTTAGCATAATAAATTCAAATAAATATGTAACTCATTTAATCCTCATATTTTCCCTAGAGAATTATTATTTCCACTTTTGAGATAAGAACACTGACACAGAGATGTTAATGAATTTGCCCAAGGACAACAGCTAATAAGTGTTGAGGTCAGAATTTCAATCCAGTCAGTCTAGTTATAGAATTCATACTTTAACCAACACAATTACAATGTCTACAGCAAGCATAATGTTAGTAATGTACATATTAAAATTAGCCAATGATTAATACCAAATTATTACAGATTAGCAAATTATATACAAAATTTGCTTGACTTCTGATCACTATCCCATTATCATTCTTATTAAACACTGCCACTCATAAGAGTGAGAGTGTGGAAGATGGCAAGTGCGTGAAATAAATTGAATCTCAGAAGATACAACTGGGAATTTGTTCATCTGAATCTATAATGTGATGGAAAATATTCCATCTTCACCGGTGATTAATTTATAATAACTGAATCCATTGTCTAGGAACTCTGGCGGTGTAGTGATTAAAGCATTTGGCTGCTAACCAAAAGGTTGGCAATTCGAAACCACAAGCCATTCTTTGGAAGAAAGATAAGGGCATCTGTTTCTGTAATGATTTACAGGCTTGAACCCCCTATAAGGCAGTTCTATTCTATTTTAAGGGTTGCTATGAGTCAGAATTGACTTGATGGCAGTGAGTTTGGTTTTAGTTTGGTTTGGGTCTATTGTCAGTTTTTGCTTTAGATTTTTCAGTTTGGGAAACCAGTGAAGTGAACATTACATGCAAAAGACGTTCAGAACATCTTTCGAAAGAGTTAAAATCCAATCCTTGAAGCCCCACCAGAGACTTTCTGAGGATGATAGATGTCAACACTCAGGATCCACGATTGAGGACAAAGGGAAAGGTCAGAGTTTACTATAAAATCTTTACTGCTTCTTTTTTCTTAGGAACATCTTGTCTCTAAACAGCTAACTAAGGAAGTAAGAATGCAGCCAAACAGGATTTCCTTGTGTCAATAAACAGCTTTGAAATGGCTGCTTGTGTGAACACTTTTGAATAACAGTGTTCATAAACTGGAATGGTTTTTTCAGATCATGTTTTATTTCATGGCTGGTTGTGAATTCTTTCAGGAAAAGTTATTCTTTCTTTTGGCCATGTGGGGTGATGATTCCACTTTCTTAGATACCTGGAAACAAAGGTAACAGCAGTCATATGGTATTAAAACAAGAGGATGTTTATATTTATTTTTCCATATTAATGGTTCAATTTTGTAATTTATCTTCTATCTATTAATACTACTTATAGTTCCTTGGAGACATTATACATTTGCAGTAGACATGGTATGTCAGCTTTTACTGTGTAAGCAATCATCCCAAACTTAATGGCTTTAAAATAGTTATCTATTTATGTAGTTCACAGCAATGTGGGTTGACAATTGGAAATAGGCTTAGCTGGGTAGTTACTCCCTTCTCAGCTGAGTTCACTCATGAGCCTATGCTCAACTACTGACATTTCTCACCTAGGTGGCAGCTTGTGTCTGTTCCATATAGTCTCTCATATCCTACCAGGCTAGTCTGCAGTTTTAACATGGACATTGGGCCAATTTTCAAGAGATTGAGCTGAAGCTTGCAAATTTGTTTAGGCTCAGGTTCAGAATTGATACAAGACATTTTTCCCACATTGCATTGGCTTGGAAAACAAGTTAATGTTAGCCCATGCTCAACTGGTATGAAAATAGACTCTACTTTTTTCCATAAATATTTATCATCTTGAAAACCCAATGGGGGTTGTTATGAGTCTGATGGCGGTGGGATTGTTTTTTTTTTTTTTTTTGGTTTCTGATTGGAAGAGCTGCAAACACAAAGACCTAGGATACAGGAAGAGGTTAAGACCAATGGTCATTTTTGCAATTTACCACGCTCAACTTTTCTGCTGCCCCCTGAGCTGACATTTCTTTTTCTTATTCCTTCATGGCTTTTTTCTCCCAGAGCATTCACCATCAGATTTCTGGAGGATTGGAAATCATAAACAGAGCAGTTCTCAATATTGACAGCCCTTTTCACAATGCCCTGCTGCCTGATGTGTCCAAATAATCCTATCAAGTCATAACTTTAGCCTCTTCCAGTCCAGCAGAATGGCTAACAGGTTATATAAAAGAGCTACTTCAACATGTAAAGGACACATTATAGAAGGTGAGTTCTTAACACAGTAAATTACTGGGACCCATTAGTTGGCAGTTCAGGGAATAGATGTGTCAGGGGAGTACAGCTGTTCCATTGTTGTTGTTCGGTGCCATTGAGTTGGCTTTGACTCATAGCAACCTTACGTACAACAGAAAACAACACTGCCTGGTCCTGTGCCAGCCTCACAATCCTTGCTGTGCCTTAGCCCATCACTGCAGCCACTGTGTCAATCCATCTTGTTGAGGCCCTTCCCCTTTTTTTGCTGACCCTCCCCTTCACCAAGCATGATATCCTTCTCCAGGGAATGGTCCTTTCTGACAACATGACCAAAGTAGGTGAGACGAAGTCTGGCCATTCTCACTTCCAAGGAGCATTCCAGCTACACTTCCTCCAGGACAGATTGGTTCATTCTTCAGTTTGTGGTATTTTCAGTATTCTTCACCAGCACCACGACTCAAAAGCATCAACTCTTCTTTAGGATCTCTGGTGGCATAGTGCCTAAGACATTTGACTGCGAACTAGAAGGCTGGCAGTTCAAACCCACCAGCAACTCCTCGGAAGGAAGATGGGGCAATCTACTTCCGTAGTGATACTGTCTTGGAAACTCAAGGAGCGGGTCACTATAAGTCGGATCCAACACTTCTTCTAGGACAGATTTGTTCTTTCTTCAGTTGTTGGTATTTTCAGTATTCTTTGCCAACACCACAACTCAAAAGCATCAACTCTTCTTTGGTGTTCCTTATTCATTGTCCAGCTTTCACATGCATGTGAGGTGAATGAAAATACCATGGATTGGGTTAGGCACACCTTAGTCTTCAGAGAGACATCTTTGCTCTTCAGCTCTTGAAAGTGGTCTTTTGCAGCAGATTTGCCCAGTGCAATACACCGTCTAATTTCTTGATTGTTGCTTCTGTGGATATTGTTTGTGGATTCAAGTAATACTAAATCTTTGACAACTTGAATCTTGTCTCCATTTATCGTGATTCTGCTTATTGATCCAGTGGTGAGGATTTTCATTTTCTTCATGTTGAGGTTTAATCCACACTACAAACTATAGTCTTTAACCTTCATCAGTAGGTGCTTCAAGTCATCTTCTCATCCTTACTTTCAGCAAGAAAGGTTGTGTTGTGTTCATATCACAGGTTGTTAATGAGTCTTCCTCCAGTCCTGCTATCCCATTACATGAATAAAAACCAAACCCACTGCCATCAAGTCAATTCTGAATCAGAGTGACCTCCATTGGGTTTCCAACCATGGGGCATCTGGTAGGTTCAAAATGCTAAACTTTTAGTTAGCAGCCAGATGCCTTAACCACAGAGCCACCAGAGCTCCACATACCAAAATTATGTTTATTTGCCTCTAATGTGTTGAGAAGGAGCTCTGATTATGTCTTTATTTATTTATTTATTGTTAATGTGCTGAGATATGAGAGTCAGATTTTAGCTTTTCATATAGAAGACTTTATTTTATGAAAATAGGGCTTTTCCCAACTGAGTTGAGTGGCATCATTTAGTAGTTAATAGCATGGCAAGTCTAAATTCAGACTGACCTGAGTTTAAGTCCCATCTCTCATGCTTTAGAGCTGTGTGATCTTCAGAGTTGTATAATCTCTTTCATCAATAAAATGCAACTTACACAAATTTGCACCTCCTAGTATTATTATGGGGAGCTCTGGTAGCATAGTGGCTAAAGCACTTGACTGCTAACCAGAAGGCTGGTGGTTCAAACCCACCAGCCACTCCTCGGAAGGAAGGTTGGGCAATCCTACTTCTGTAGTGATACTGCCTCGGAAACCCAAGGAGGGGTCGCTATGAGTCGGGGCCGACTCAACGGCACATAACAACAACAACAGTATTATTATGAAGGCTCAATAATTACATTCAGGGAAATTCTCATTGTGTTGACTTTTCATGCCCTTGCAAGGCAAGGCAATGCTGAATAATATTGGTTGCTAACAATAAAAACAATATTGATATGTCTGAAACTGGCTAACAGGTGTTGAGAACAATGGCACTTACTGAGAAACAAAGCAGTAAACAATACTAACACTTACATGCTTCCTGATAAAAGGCATTTGTCTATATCATTGGAAATTTTCTCCCACCCTGTTACAATTGCCTTTGGCTGTTCCATAAAAATCTTCTTTCCCTTCTGTGTATAGAAGGCACATTATTATTATTATTATGGTCCAGGTCTAATTACTGTAAATTGTAACCTTATTTTCTCTTGTTGGAGTAATCGATAACTTACAGCATGTAACTGGCTCTATCTGAAAAAATCATTATTTTAATGATCATAACAGCTTATTTTCTTCCTTTCTGCCAACATCATTCTTCACCAGACAGTTGCTTTAAGTGGGTAAGAAAAATCAATCCAAGGGAGAAAATGCAGTGGCCATTGTAGAGCAGACTAATGGTGGACAGCGCCAAAAGCAATGGCTTTTGATTACCAGTCTGCTAGTGGGAGCTCTGGTAGCATAGTGGCTAAGACACTTGCCTGCTAACCAGACGGCTGGCGGTTCAAACCGGTCAAACTCGACGGCACATAACAACAACAACAACAAGTGTGGGCCTGGGGATTGAAAACAAATCATTCAGTCAATGGCCGCCTTATCAGTTTGTTTGTAAATTGAGACTATTTGAGTTACAGGATATCTTCTGGGAACTTGGATGAAAGATGCAAATAGCATTACTGGGAGACCAGGTCATTGATGTGAATTTCTGCTGACTTTTGTTTAAAAAAACAACTGCAATCAAGTCAATTTCAACTCATAGCCACCCTGACCCTTTAGGACAGAGTAGAACTGCCCCATAGGGTTTCCAAGGCTGTAAATCTTTACAGGAGCAGACTGCCTCATCTTTCTCCTGTGGAGGAGTGGATGGATTCAAACTGCCAAACTTTTGGTTGCAGCTGAATGTTCTATCCACTGTGCCACCACATCTCCTTGACTATTAATGTTGGCCAGAAATCAGGGGAATTTGACTGGAGGAAAACTATGCATTTTCTAGTTCCAAACTACCCTGGCTAGTGGAAATGGCATGCAAATCCCTAGTTAGAAACTACTATAATAGCAGTTTGAAGAACAGCTGCTGTTCTGAAATGCAGAGGAAAAGATAAAGCAGTCATCAATTTACCAAGGATGTTGCAAAATCAATACACTTATTAGTCCCAAAGGTTGCTTATAAAAAGTAAAACAGCATTCAAATTGAATTAACTTCAACAAGAGCTTCCAAAGTGTTGGATATTATAAGTGTAATGCATTAGAAAGGGAGCCCTGGTGGTGCAAGGGTTAAGTGCCCAGCTGCTAACTGAAAGATTGGAGGCCCAACCAATGCAGTTGCTCCACAGGAGAAATATTTGGTGATCTGCTCCCACAAAAATTGCAGTCTAGAAAACCCTATGGGGTAGTTCTACTGTTTTGCATGGGGTAGCTATGAGTCAGAATTGACTCAATGGCACCTAAAAACAATGCTTTAGATCAAAGACCATTCACTGGCTAGAGCCACACTGTCTAATACAGAGGCACTGCTAAACGAGTTTGCCACTAGACACATAGATGGCTCCTGAGGAAATGAAAATGAAGCTAGCTTACACAGACATATAAATGTAAATGGTACACAGGGTTTTGTAGACTTAGTGCAAAAACTAGAAGGTAAAATGTATCTCATTAAAACTAATATTGTTG